>NC_142081.1:149915443-150218473 GCF_054644295.1 Miniopterus natalensis
TATCTGACATAAATGAGCAGAATTAGTAAGACTTTTATTTATTTATCACCAGGAAATCAACAAAAGCATCTCTGATATAGTAAGTAAATAAAAAACAGCAACAGCAACAAAACCCTGACATGGAGAAACAGGATCTAAGCTGATTACCACCTAGGAAATGTATACAGAACAGTAAGAGCTGATGCAAAAGACAGGACACCCCTGAACTCCATGCGGGAATTGTTAACACATGGCAGCCAGCAGCAAATGCTTAGCCAGCTCCCAGCCAGAGAAACATGCCTTAGCCACAGGTTATAGAACAAACACAGATGCAGCAAAATGAGTCACCAGAGGAAAACAAAAATCTAAACGGAAGGTAAATGACGCTTTGTGTACATGCATGACAAGAAATCCATTGAGCAAAACTAATTTTATATCTGTGCCAGAATGGCTGTCTTATGTGTTGGAAATAGGGAACAGGAGGGCAAGAAAATTGTCACATAATAGCAGGCCTTGGAGTGTACTAAAATAGAGAATGCCTTCTGTATTGACAAAAAAGGGGGAGGTGTATTCTAAGAGGTGAAATTCATTCACAGTGTTATCAAAATGGAATGAAGAAATATTGATATGCAAAATAGGAAAAGGTGTATAAAAGAAGAAAATATTGAGAACAAGAAAAATGTTCAATGAAAAAAACAAGAAAAGATAGACAAGATCCTAGAAAAGTGGCTCCCTTTTTAATGCACATAAAATGATGGCATGTAAATCCATCTTTTCCAGAATGGACTTTATAAAGTTACTATATAGTTTCCTTTATTTATCAGAAGTTATACCATAAAGTGTGTTATGTTATTTGAATCAATGATTTGTACAGAAGGAAATGAGCCTCTGAATCATGTACTTGCACAGATCTCCTGTTCATTCAAAACAAAAGCCCACGAAATTCCCCTTATTTTAACCCAGTTCAGGCTGCAGTGTGTCTGTGTATTTGTGTTATCCGGATAACAGTGGCAGAAGTTTCTTCAGGCAGAAGGCTTCAAGTGGCCCCTTGGAAAAGTTTTCTAGTGCTTGCCTAAAATCAAAGACCAGAGTGTGAGGCAACAAGTGTTTATTTGAGATCACATAGACTAGATGCTGGGGGTGCCTTGATTCAGGCAGAAACCCAAATGCTGTTCTGATTATGGGGTGAAGGCAAAGGGTTTTTATGAGAAAGAAAAGGGAAATAATTAAATAAATAGAATGACGACATTTCTATTGGATCTATAATATTTTTCATTTAATATTAACTGCAGAGTTCTTTCGGCTAAAATTGCTCGTTAGAGAAAGGAGGTTGGCTTTTCCTGCCTCATTATGAGTTTAGTTAGTAACCTTGATGTGAATTCACATTTGCTTCCTTGTCTTTTTAATGAGTAGATCATAGATCAAACAAATGTAACTATTCCAAATCTCTTTTCCAAGTGTGGCAATAGCATACAGTGACCTTGGGAAGGATCTGTGCTCACCCATAGCAGTGTCTTGGTAGAAAGCCATTTGGCCCTAATGGGAGCAGAGGGCCTGCCCATCCTGCCCATTGGCACAGGCCTGCTGTCTCGGGCACACGCTGCTCAGCTGAAACATCCTCTTTTAGACCCAAATGCTGGCTGCTACATACGTATCGAAAAGGAAAGAAAAAAGCACTCTCTCCCTGGCTGAGCGTCTCTGAGGCAAACCTGCCGTTGTTTCATTCGCTTAGAAGTCGATACAAGTTCAATCAGTGAGGCAATCTAAACTGAAGTTTGGCTAAAATAGGCCTGCTGTGGATGCCTTACTGGAAATTGGGAAGGGATTAGAATGCATTTGCTACAAGTTATTGGTCTCCTTTTTTGTTGCTGTTGGTCTCCTTAAGAATAGAGATAAGTTTGGATCCTGTAGTATAAGCCTTGATGGTTGGCTTTTTTTGTTTGTTTGTTTTTGTTTTTTGCAATGCACCTGCCTGACTTAAGTTTTATTGCTGTGGCTTCCACTTCAAAGGGGCTATCTCAGATAAATTATCATGATGTATTTTACAATTGCACTGCTAAAGTTTCCTTATTAAGATAAGTGCTTTAAGATTTTTAGATTCTTTATCAAAAGAAATAAAAATTGTTAGTACAATTAATAATTCAGTAGTGCCTTCACCACCTAACAATGATCTATATTCTTTTTCAAATGAAATTCAGATCTCCACTGTTTCATCTTTTTCAAGACTAAATGGGACATCAGAATTATCTTACATATATTTTTTCTTTTGTTAAGGTCCACTCAGAGAAATCGGCACTTTTTACTGCTGGCTCATTTTTTTAAAAAAATTAGGGTGACGTCTTATACTATGTGAAATTATAATCAATATTATTCAATACGAAATGACACACAAACTACAACAAATTTCTGCCATTTAACAAATTTACAGGTTAATAAATACATCTTTGACTTAGTCTAAGGTGACTATTCATTTCTTTTTTAACCCCCAAGCCAGTTCTTGTTTTAAAATTTGTGTCAAATTAATGATAGCACTCCCTTTCAATCTAAAGTATATAAAACACACTAGAACTCTGGTACTTAACTTTAAAAAAACAAAAAAACTCTCCCTGTTTCAGCCTCAAAATTTCCTCCCTATTTACTTGTGACCACAATGGAATAGGTGGTATGTTTGAAGAGTTGTAGATAATTTCCTATCTTAATGTTCCAATTCTAGTTTTACTTAGTTGCTCATAGAGATTACAGAGGGTGTTTGAACAATCTAAGTAGTTTTTCAAGGTAACAACTAATGCTGTTTCACAGGGAGTTAGACAGTTTGTCATATTTATGACTTTTGAGTGGAAGAAAAATGCAAACACTCAACCATAACCAGTGTGTGATTTATGGGCAAAGGTCATAAAAACAAAACTACTTATATTGAATTTCTTATCCTCATTTTACAGTAAGAGGATGTTAACAGCTGACAATCTGTATTTGTTGGAAATTAAATATTACTGAATAATGTTAAAGAAAAAGAGAAAAACCCCACCTGTCTCTGCATGATGAGATTCCTTTTTTAGCGCACACAATTTAATTTGGGAAATCCTGGACCTATAGTGATCCCAGCTGGTTTCTTATGTCAGCTATGTTTAAAAATATATTAGCCCAGCAGGGCGTGGCTCAGCGGTTGAGCGTCAACCTAGGATCCAGGCGATTGGGGTTGAATTCCCGGTCAGGGCACATGCCCGGGTTGCAGGCTCGATCCCCAGTCGGGGCGTGCAGGAGGCGGCCTATCAATGACTCTCTCACCACTGATGTTTCTCTCTCTCTCTCCCTCTCCTTTTCTCTCTCTGAAATCAATAAAGATATATTTTAAAATATATATATATATTAGAGATGCCCTGGCTGGTGTGGCTCAGTTGGCTGAGCTTTGTCCTATGCACTTGGTCAGGGCACATGCCCCGGTTGCAGGCTCAGTCCCCAGTAGGTGGTATGCAGGAGGTTGCTGATCTATGCTCCCTCTCACATCGGCATTTCTGTCTCTATCAAAATCAATAAACTATTCTTTTATATATATATATATATATATATATGTATATATATATGGTTAAAATCTAATTCTCTAATTTCAATAGTACATGCATATGGCTTTTTTTTGGCTGTCAGAATGATGCTAGGTGTTCAGTTGCTTTTGATATATATATATACATATTATATATATATATATATTTCTGTTTAAATGCTTGTAGGAATAAATGCATGTCTGAGATGGATACATGACAGAGAATGGTGAATTTATACTCAGTTTATGTGATTAGAATAAAAATATATTTTTCAGAATGTTACATAGCATTTACTTAATCTTTATTTGTCATTCTGAATACGAGAATTTTTAAATTCCTAGATAGAAATAGTCACTCTTAGAAAAATACCTTTCATGATGGAATAGCAACAGTGCCAGCAGTGATTATTGCTTTTCAAAGATATATCTGAATAAAATATTTCTTCTCTACTATATGCCATTATAGATTTTATGGAATATCTATTAGAAAGGTTAAAGGCTGATTCCTTCATAACTACAAATTTGACAGTGCAGGTTTGTGACCTTCTAAAGATGAATATTAATGACCTTGAAATCTCTTTTAGATAAATGAAAATATACCTACAGCATGAGAAGCAAGGGTGAAATAAAGATCCCAACAAGCTAGATTAAATAGAGAAGAAAACAGGTAGTTTCAGCATAATAAGGACTTTAGTCTTTTGTTTTGTCTAAGAGGTGGTCTGATGCCAGCTAACCACATGGGCGTAACAGAAGGTACTGTGGGCAGGAATGTCAATGAGCTTGATTTCCTCACTTTAGGGAAGCGGACCAGGCTCCTAGGCACCAAAAGCAATCACCTTCTGAGTAAGAAAGGGCTCCACCTTTGCCCTGTTCTCTCACCCTACAGTCCAGATAAGCAAGAGTTCACTCACTCTGCCCTTACAGATCCCGGCTTCACAGTTGGGCACTCCACCACCAACAGTGCCAACTGCTGCCACATTCCCTGGGAGGCATGTTTGGCCAAGCAGAACAATCCTTCTTATGTCACTACACCCCCCAGCATGTATGATGGTGTCAGTGCTGCTCCAGCTCTGCTGAAAGACATTGAAATCTGGCAGACAAATCATAGGGATTCTTGGAATCAACATAAACCCCAATATTTCCCCATAGTTTTTCCTTTGCTCTCTCAACAACAGAGCTGTGTCCTCCTCAGCTAGATGGGCAGACAAATGTTCCATAAAACAGTAGCGTTTTGTAGTTTAACTTGGGAACAGCAGCAGCAACAGCAGCACACCTTTAAAACAAGAGTCCCAGAAATGTTGAGAGAGACCAGACAGTTTACTACAGGATTTTTCAACACTTTTGTACCCCAGGAACATCTTCCAATGCATAATTTAAAAAAACCAAAGAACTTTTCAGGACAATGTTAAAGGGGATGGTATAGGAGGCCCTTCAGAATTAGCATGTTGGATGTTCGTAAATAAAAGAACACTAAAGAAAGAGACAACCCCAGACACTGGGTGTTTGCTCTTCTTTGCACTGTTCCTTTCTCTATCTGACTATTCCTTGTAGGCCTCTGCCAAAAATGTTGAAGGCTCTGTATTTCTTTGAGTGTGGTGGTGGTGGGCCAGGAAGAAGAGGGGTTGAGTGTTTGTGTGATTTGCTTAAGATAAATAATTCACTTGTGAAATTAAAGCTAAGGTTGACTTTTGCGAGAAGATCACTGATTCAAGTGTCTTCATATTTCCTTGTACATGGCAGTTCAATTCAGTAAAACAAAACAAAATAAAACAAAAGAAATAGAACATCTCCTTCTTGTGAATGAATATGGGGTTCATAGCATTTGAGGTTGGGACTAATCTTTCCACAGCCTAATGTTTCTATTCATTTAATGAATATATCTTGAGCCCTTACAGTGTGCCAGGTAGCAATCTAGGCACTACACTGCCATGAACAAGTCAAAGTCCTGGCCCTCAATGGAGGTTCCACTCCAGTGCGGGAAGTGAAGGTGGGCACAGAAAATAAACTAATTTAAAAATTGTTTTGAAAATGGCGATACATGCTATGGGGCAGAATAAGAGGGAAGGATGAGCAGAGCAGGGATGGGGAAAATGGGTGGTGCGTTTAATATATTTCTTAAAAAAGGCCTTGCTGAGAAAGTGACATCAGAACAAAGATTTGAAAGTGTTGAGCATGCCTATATCTTGAGTATTTAGGTGGAGAGAATAGTGTGTACAGGAGTACAAGGCTTCAAGGTAAGAGTGTGCTCAGGGTCAGGGAGATATGGTGGGAGTGCTGGTGAGCACTTAGGGCCCACTTGAGGTTAATGATCATGAATTGAAGAGGAAACCAATTAGCATGGTTGTGAGTTTTTATCCAAATAGTTCACCTCTGTGGATGCAGGTAAAAAAGTAGCAGAGAGTTGCTTTAACCAGAATTTATTTTGTAAGGACAGAATAGAATGAGAAATAAGCAAGAGAGTTGATGTAATTTCAAGCGAGTGATGATTATGATGATCAGGGATTTAATGAGGACAAGACGCTTGTGAGGGACAGTAAGATGGGAAGGTCCAGGCATTGCTGTTCCCAGCCCTGGGGGTTAAACTACTGTTGGAGTTGGGGTACTAATGGAGTGAATTAGAAGTTTTTTCTTATCTCTTGATAATTATTATTGATTGTTAAGAATGGCACTTTACATTATTGCTCACTTTTCTCTTTGTCTTTTAAAAGTATTCCTCCTATATTGGACATTACCCGTCTTCTGACCACATTGAAACCCCACCACTCTCGTTTGTAGTAGAGTTATATCCAAAAGTATCATCTGTTTGCAGTTCCCATAGCTTTTGCACGTGTACCCCATGGGAGTATTGTATCTCCAATTTGACTCCAACGGGGATGATTCAGTCTCTTGGAAAGCAGTAGAGAAAAAGAAACCTACTTGCCAAGGGTCAGAAAGAAGATTGAGATGCCCACCTGAAAAAGATTATGGTAAATTTCCTGTAGCTAGGCTAGATTTTGGTTGGGGACAAAAGAAGAAAAGGCTGAGCGGCCTCTCAAAATGGAGAAGGTTTGAAAGAACCTTTAGTTAAGAAAACAGGCAGCTGTGCGGAGAATGGTCGAGACTATTGCACTAGGGTAGAGAGACTGAACTCAACTCTACTGAAACAAAAGGCAGGAGAATTTTAAGCACTGAAACAAGCTGGTGGAAAGATACTGGAGAACACTGGCAGAGAGGTTGATCAGTGTATTGGTACTTATTGAAGTTGGTTCCTTCCTCCCACAGAGACTGGGAGAGAGAGAGATCCTATGTTTCCTGATGATTATATGTCAAAGGAATGGCTTCTAGATCCTTGAGAAAGACTCTGCGTTGTAAAACTGGAAAGTGGCTAGGAGAAGATTTGTGTCTCAAAGGGACAGAGGAAAAATTTACAATTGCAACTTTTCTAAGGAAAGGAAAGTCAGGAGCCTACAGTCAGGAAGAGACAGTCTAAAGTTTATGCTATCTCAGTGTAATACAGCCTGCTCCTGCTTAACAACAGGAAGGAAACAAGGGTGCCTTATGCAACATGACTTCAAAGTTCATGAACCTAATACTATTTCCTGATATCTCCCATAGCCCAAAATTATAGACATAAATATTTAGATTCATATATAACTAAAAAATATGGGCATACCTCTGACAAATTAATAATACCAGCACATAATGCTGTAAATCAGTATATCCCTCAAAAATTGCTGATTAGAGTCTTGGTTGTGTCAATAGTAGATGAAATTTATTTTTGATGTTTACTAAACAATTGTTGCAATTGTTTTTATTGAAAATATTTTTAGCTGCTAATATCAAGTTTTAATAAAATATGTCCAGGAAAATGTGGAAGAAAATTTAGTAAATAATATTGTAATAACTATGTATGGTGTCAGTTGGGTTCTGGAAATATCGGGGGGAACACTTTGTAAAGTGTATGACTGTCTAACCACTATGCTATGCACGTGAAACTAATACAAAATAATACTGAATGTCAACTGTAATTGAACATTTTTTAAATATAAAATTAAAATAAAAGTGACTTTAAAAATTGCTAGAAATGAAAATATATACCTATTTATTTAAGTTAAAAGCCTGTTTTCATAAAAGCTAGCACTTTCCAATTTTTTCCTTAACTTCAGAAGTTCCTTTTTCAGCTACCATCATTTTGGGTATGGTTCATTAAATCAGTATAGATTGGTTCTAATGATAAAGTATAAAGAAGATGGAGAAATGAAAATTAAGAGAAAGAAAGAAAATAATAGAATTGCAAAAATAAAAGTCATTAGACACTGTCTAACTCCTGTGATAAAAATTAACCGTTTGAAATATCCACAGACAAATATAGTTTGAGGAAAAACTCCTTTCATCTAATATTGCAAAGCATCTTTTTAAATGATGAAACATAATTTAAAATGAGGGTTAATGGAAACAAAAACTGCTCAGAGAACTTTTGAGTAGCTTGAAAGCCTGGCTGAGATGGATGTCATCAGGAAGACAAAAAATAGACCAGAAGAAGCTTTAAAGCCAAAACCAAAGTAACTTCCAAGGTTAACCATGAAAGATATTGTTTCTGAGCCTGTGCCAAAATTAATGCCAGGCGAAGCAAATACTGTACTCTAGCAATTTTAATGATGCCACTTTAAGATGAAAACTTGGAGATATGTTGACATGAAGCAAATTACCATGAATTTTTAAACGCTTGGAGTTCTAACAAAGACTAAAACTTCATTAGTAAATAAAAATGAACCAGATACTGAAAAGCTGCTTGGAATAAAAAACATGCACAGAAGCAGAAGCAAAATAGACAATAAATGTGGACACCTCATTGTCAGAGGAGGAAGTCTTCCACCTAAATGAAATGTTCAGGTAACTGACATTTACTCCCTTGAGTGTTGCGATTGTTATGTTTTAACGTTTTTGATGGATATCATTATAAAATGAATTAAATACTTCTATGCCTTATTAAAAAGAGGTATTGAGTATAATCTAACTGTTCGTTGGTAACCTGGGCTCAGGCATGTACATGTAAACTATAAAGTACAGGCCTGATGTTTATAGTTAACTACCGGCTCCTCCACTTGCTGACTTTGTGACCTTGGGTAAATTACTCTCTAGCCTCTCACTTACTTCTATAATTGATGACAAAAATGTATAACTGGACATATACTTTGTAAAGTTCTTGTGAGGAGTAAAATATTAACGTATTTGTAGATTACTGCACATGGCAGTTATTCGAAAGTGTTAGTAATCATTTTACTATGACATGATATATAATTGATGCCTCTACAAGTAATTGAAATTATTGCAGAGACTACCAAAAGAGGGTGAATAGAAAAATATCTGAAGTAAATGGCCCGTGTTTAAAGAAAAACACTATCTGCATGTAATGAAGGGGAATCTGGGGCAAAGAATAGTGCTAAACTTGGTAAGAAAACAACTAATAAATTGGGAAAAGCGAGAGGGAGCATAAAGCTATAAAGGCAAATAAAGGTTGTTTCCTCAGGAATATATTTTTTAAAAACATAAAGGTATTTGTATTTTGAAAAGTAAATCTTCTCTCTATATATACATCAGCAAATTTGTCACAAACATACAAACACCGTGCATGAATATTATAAGGTATGTTTTGTTTTATGTGATATGTGTGTGCAAACACCTAGTATGTTCCAGATGTTGATCTTGTCACTCTAGGTTTTTAAAAACTACAACCTTGTGTAAAACAGCATTCATTTTCAACAACTGTAGGAGATGATTTTGCCTTTCCCCAGCAAGTTCCATGTTTTTTGTTAATATTTATTTATTTTTAATTCTCACCTGGGGATATTTTTTCCATTGCTTTTCAGAGAGAGTGGAAGGGAGAGAGAGAGAGAGAGAGAGAGAGAGAGAGAGAAACATCGATGTGAGAGAGCACGTCGATTGGTTGCCTCCCACACGTGCCCTGACCGGGGCCAAGGCTTGAGCCTGTATCCAAAGTCCTTGCCCTTGACCAGAAGGGACCCTGAGACCCCACAGTCTGCGGGCTGACTCTGACCACTGAGCAAAACCGGCCAGGGCTGGTGATATTTCAATTATTTGGTAGGTAATACCAGATTCTGCTTTATGTGTTATGGCCATTTACCAGTTTCAACAAAGAATTATTTCTCCTCCTCCTTCTCTTATATTTGGCTAGTTTTGGTGACTTGTGAAGAACAGAAACAAAATAAAATGCTTTTAGTACCCATCCCTAAATTGCAGTCTGACACTATTAATTTCCACAAACTGAAACACAAGTTAAAGAAAAACTGTCTTATTTTTTTTAAAGTTGCATAGCTAGTTTCACACAGAATTATCTTTCCTTTCCGTAAGAGATGAATAAGTTAAACTTAAATGAGAAAGGGGAAAAGCAAGAGAGCTCAAAACTTGATATCACATCCAGTAGTATCATCTCTGAGGAGCAAACAAACGTTCTTCAAGTTGCTTCTTTAACCAATGATGTAATTTTTCTATCAATGTTAACAAACATAATAGATTCCTCAGCACAGTAATTCCACAGCAAATTATGGTATATATATGTATATAAGATAAATATAGGAATATAGTGACAAACACCTATGCAGAGCAAACATAGAGAAAGGTAAAGAAAAAAATTCAAGTCAAATGTACAAAGAAACCCTAATAAATTTTAAAAGGAAACTAGAGATTAAGACACACTAATAAACAGGACACTTTGGGGGAAATAATTTAAGAGAAGAACAAATGTTGCTGATTGTGTTTATAAGTTTTATTTTCTTTTACATGTTGGCTGACTTTAAAGGGAAGGGAAGTTCCAAAATTTAGATGAGTCTTATTAGGCTGCTAAATCTGTGGAGGACAGAGTTAATGACATTTTAAGTTTTCATAATTACTTTATAATTACATTTTCAATAAAGCGCAAATTAGCCAAGATGTATGCTAATTGGGTAGAAAAGAAGGATTGCAATCATTTCTAAATGATCAATATATGAATCAAACTATGCTTAAAGTCTGTACTGTATGATGCCCCTTTTATCATTTTATTTACCACACATTTTTATAAATTATAAATGAATTGCTCAATTCATTTGATTGAAAGAGGTTAAACTGCTCTTACTAAGCATGATATAGAGATTCAAAGAGTTGCTTTTAGAAATCCTCTGTTAATTGTGACATGCTAAAGAGTGTGCACTATATCCGAATGGGAATGTGTCATTTGAAGAGTCACATTTGCAAAAGTACACTGTGAAAGATGTAACTAGAATGAGAACGTTAGGATGTTATGGGAAGGAACTAATGAAATAAGGCTTTCAAAATCATTCCGAAGCAAATTATAAACTTATATTAACTAATCAAATGGAGAAAATATGTTCCCATTGTTGGCATTTTAGGGATACCGGTAGATAGTCACAGGGTCAGAATTTAGGTCATAGTTAGAAAGTCTCTGTTAGTGAAGTACTTACATAGGCTATAAAAAACCAAGACACTGTACTGTTATTGCCTTAAATAGCTACCTTTTAGAGAAATTTCAATTAGAGAAAAAGATTGTTTTATGTTCATTCCTTCAATTTTTGATGCTCTTTATATTTTGTGTGTAAGTTTCTGATCTTATTCTTATAAACTATCTTGTAGGATAGGTCCACTGGCAACAAACTATATCAGTTCTTTTTCCTGAGAACATTTTATTTCTTTTTCATCTTTAAGTAAAATTTTCCTGGATAAAGATTTCTGGGTTAACAGTTGTTTTTTTCCATTAAAAACTTTAAAGATCTCACTCTATTGTTTGCTTTCTTGCATGGTTTCCAATGAGCAGTCTCCTGTAATTACCTTTCTCCTTTGTATGTAAAGGCACCCCTTCACCCCACCCTACCGCTGTTTGTCTTTAAGATTTTCTCTTTGTCTTTGTTTTTTGTCATTTGTTGTTGTTTTCCCCAGTTTTGAATATGATATGCCTAGTTTGCTGTGTTGATATTTATTCTCCTTGGTGTTCTCTGCGTATTGGTGTCTGTGGTTTGGTGTCTGTCACTAATTTTAGAATTTTTAAAGCCATTATTTCTCAAATATTTCTTCTGCTCTGTTCTCACTTTCTTTTTCTTCTGGTATTCCAATTACATATATGCTATATAACATTTGATATGATACCGCAGGTTATGTATGCTCTGTTGTTTTTGGTGTATTTTTTTAAACTTTTTTCTCTTTGCATCTCAATTTGTGTAAATTCTATTGCCCTATTTTCATGTTCACTCATACTTTCCTTGGATTTTTGATCCTACTGATGAGCCCATCAAAGGCATTTTATATTTCTGTTACTGTGTTTTTAATCTCTAGTATTTCTATTTGACTATTTCAGATAGAGCCTATCTTTGTGTTGAAATTACCTACCTGATCTAGCATGTATGACTATCTTTTCCATTAGTGCCTTCAACATATAATTACAGTTATTTTAAAATTTGATAATATCAATATCTGTGTCATATCTGAGTTTTGTTCTGATCATTGCTTTGTAGTTTCAGGCTTTTTTCCCTTGCCTTTTGGCATCCTTTGTAACTTTTTGTTGAAAGCTGGGCAATGTTATATAGGGAAAAAAAGATACAGAGTTAATAGACTTGCAAAGTGAGGATTTATGTTAATCCAGCCTGAAGTTAGGCTGCATTTGAAGTATGTTGTTGCTGTGGGCACTAGAGAGCTCAGATTCCCCTAGTGACATTTTTTTCCCCACTCTTGGTTTTGGGGTTGCTTTTATCCTCAATTGCTCCTCGGAGAGAATCTCTCTCTTGCAAATCTCCCAGCTGTAATCCACTGGATTGATTATTACTAGAGACTGACAATGTGGTGGTAGGGTGTGGAGCAGGAAAGCACACGCTAACGCACTGAGGAAGCCTTAGTGCTTGCAGTGCATGGCGAGCCTGTGTCTCTGGAGTATGGCCTCCACAAATGTGTCTGTCCTTCCTCCATAAGTATAATCTTTTCTTCTCCCCATTTCTTTTCTTAGCTGCGGTGGGTGTCCTTCAGTGTTCTCATTCTATTCCTTGAGGTGCTGTTCTCTGCAGATGAAGACCTTTCTTTTCCCCTCCCTCTTAGTTAAGAGCGTTACGAGCTAAATTGTGCTCTTAATCACATTCAGAAATTCATATGTTGGAGCCCTAAACTCCAGTATCTCAGAACATGACTGGAGATAGGGCCATTCAATAAGTAATTAAGTTAAAAATGAAGCTGCTAGGGTGGGCCTTAATCCGATCTGACTGGTGTCTTTATGTGAAAAGGAAATTTGGACACACGAAGAGACACCAGGGATACACGTGCACAGAGAAAAGGCCATGTGTGGACAAGATAGCCATCAAAGGAGAAGGGCCTAAGAAGAAATTATCCTTTCTGACACCTTGATCTTGGAATTCTAGGCTCCATGAGTATGAGAAAATAAGCTTATTTTATTTTGCTTAAGCCACATTGTCTATGGTATTTTGTAATGTTAGCCAGGGAGTCTGGGGCTGGGTGGGGTTCCTTTCCTCCAGCTGTGATGGCACTTTGCATGCTTCTTTAATCTCTCTTCTACTCCCTGTGGGTTGATCCTTGCTTGGGAAGGGAGGAGAGCTTCAATCCCCATCCTCACTAGATGTGCTTTCTCAGGATTCTTCCTGATCTCCATGTGAGAGCCTGGTGAACTTCCTGGAAGAAAGGCCTTTTAAAGGGTGGGACTTCCCTTATCATTGCATCTCCCAAGAGATTTTCACACTCTTACTTGCTTACACTCATCCTCTAGAAATCTGTCAAAATTTCTAGTTCAGTGTTTGTATCAAATTGCATGTGTCCAGCGGTTTCCTCTCAGGTAACAAATGCTGAACTCCTGCCTCTCCCTGTAGGTGCCTTTGTCTTTAGGATTGCCATTTGTCTTGTGACATTCATTATTGATAGATTAACAAAAGTCATTAATTTTCTGCATGTTCAGCCTTTTTCTTTTATAGTTCACTACATCTCTAAGCTTAAACTGGAAGTCATGTTAAGATATTTTAAAACTTTATAAATATTACATAAGTAAGTAAGCATCACTTATTTTCACAGACAAATACAAAATTTCTTTGTCTGAGTGAAGTGTAATACTGAAAATAGGAATACAGGTTATATGTGGTGAATATTTAATATGTTTTCAATGTTTAGAATCCACTTTTCCTTACCACACCCAATTTCGTTTAGAGAAATTGCCTTTTCCCCCTGTGTCCTCTAACCAATAGCATGTTTCCTAGGCTAGACTACTAATATATTACTTCCCCAAAATTGGATCATGAGCAGAAGGAAAATGGGACTGAAAATGGTTTGTTTGTTTTTTGTCATCCCAGAATATAACATTGATTATTTTTCTAGAATATAGACATATTTCAGTTTCTATAATTTTAATTCTGAATTTTGAGCATCCCTTTGATTCCATGTTTCAAATATCTTTCCAATAGAATCTATTTTACTTGACTTGGGTAGAATGAGTTTCTCCTCTTCAAATAAAATTATCCCAACTGATAATCATAATAGAAGCTGCTGTTCTCTTGTTTATTTGATTATAAATGAGAGTTTAGGTTTTCAATGCATTTATTTATGTAGCTTACTCACCTCACTACAACATTCAAATCTGTGTATATTTTTATTATCCTTAGAGCTTCTTTCTAGAGACAAAACATTAAGGAATTGCAATAATTAATCTGTGAAGCTATTCAAGCATGGGATACTCAGCAGGGGTGACAGAAACTGGGACAGGTGTTGAGCAGTTCAGCCAAATGTACAGTTGGTTGGAGCACAACAATTGTCTGAGTTGATTGTGAGGGTTAGGGACACATAAGCTGTTAACTTTCCCTGTAGGAGTTCTCCTACTTTCTTAATATGTCCTAAATATTTGACTCTATGTGTCACTGTTATTTCAAGGGTAGCAGTGGTGACACACAATAGAAGATGGTTGCAATAACTCACTCATGTAGTTTGTAAATATTTAAACAAGAGGCACAGATAAATCTTATGTTAGGGTAAAGAAATAGTTCCTACTTTTTACAATATTATTTTCACATAAAGAAGATAAATCCTCTGTAGGAAACATTTAAACAAATGTATCAAAAATGAATATATAGCTTACTGAAAACAAAGATTCAAAATGAAGAGAAGGAAACAAAACATTACTAATAGGCTAACAATCGACTTTTTCCTACTTATGTTAATTATACAACAACATAACTTTGATATATAGAACTGATGCCATTGTAATAACCTGGTTATTACTTAACAGGAAAGGAGGAAAGGGAAGACTAAATAATCCAGACATGCCATTTATACAGCTTTTGCCAAAATGCTGCATTTAACTCTCTCCAAGTCTGTTCCCTGCTGGTTGCTGGGGGAAGACACTGGACAAAGGCAGTTTAGGCACTTGCCCAGTTAGATCTCAGTGACATGGGAAGATACCTATCTGCCTACCTGTCCATCACAGCTGGAAAGCCAGTCAGTGGCCACTGCAAATGCACAAACCTAAATATTTAGACTTCTAAGGAGCCTCTTTCCCTCCTCCCCTCTCTCCTGTGGCAGGGTGTGCTCCCCTGAGCACCCATGGACTTTAATTAGCTTGGGTGCTGAACTAAACCCAACTGTAACATGGAACGGACACTCCGGACACTGGCCTTACTTTTGGCTTTGCTGAACCCACAGCTGCCCCACTTTTAGGACTGGCTTAAGGGGAATGGAATTTTGGAACCTGAGAAATATAACTTCACACAAATAAAGTCTTTTTCCACATCTCATCTCCCATGGGGCCTTCCAAAAATTCTTATTTCAGTGGTACCCCCAAGAACCTCATTCCCATGAGCGACGGAAAAATTTAATTCTCCAGTAACAACTACATTTTTCATTTGATCATGTGTACTGTCCCATTGGGCATAAGGATTTAACATATAAATTTGAAGGGGGGACACAAATATTCAGCCAATAGCAATGTACCATCTATGTTTATTCCGGCCAATCTGCATTCCGATCCAGAGTTTTTATTTGAGCTTCAGTACATATATCATGTATCCTCTAAACAGCACACTCACATTGCCAGACCCCAACCACTCACCTTCAGTGATGAAGCTGTAAATATGCGAAACTTTCTGTTTTTTGTGTTTGTTTGTTTTTTATTATATTGTGTTTTACTAGGTGTTATTAGGAAACGTTTTAATGATTTTTAGTATAATAAAGTCAGAGGCTGAGAATGCTCCTAGAAATCAGTCCCATCAGTTTCCCCTTTCCAGGAATTTATATACAAAGAACATAAGCAGAATTTGAAATAAAGACCTACATAATTTATAAAGCTGAGTTCAGTAACGTATATTGTGTAGGCTAAATTTGGGAAGGTGACTTACACAGCAGACCTCAGCATGTTTCTTCTCCCCCACCCCACTTCTGCAGCTGTATTGCTCTTCCTTTCCCTCAGCCTGAAACAAGTAGAATAAAATGTTTCCCCAAATTGCTCCATTGAGTCCAGCCTTACCAGAACAGATTGCTTCACCAAGTTAAGCCCCGTCAGAACTATTGCAGTTATCAATACATAGCTATAAAACAGTGGTCCAGGAACTACCCCGGCTTCTTTTAAGTTTGTTTTTCAGATCTAAAGCCAAGACACAAACCCCAGAGACAAGCTTAATACCTGGTTAGGGAAGTCTCTTCCCATATACCATAATAAATCTTGCACAATCCCAGAATGCCTCACTTTACTGATGTGTACCTGGACTTCAGTGGGACCTAGCATTCTTAAAAAGAAAAAAAAAACAGCCAACCTACACCTTGATTGGGTCACCCCAGCAACTTCCATGTTCCCAAGAAATAAGAACCCTTAAGCCCCCCATTTGGTGTTCAGAATCTGAGGTCCTATCTCAGTGTTCTTGTTCTCTGCAGAGCCTCAATAAATCTTTTTTTGCTTTTATCTGTGTCTTTAGACTAAATTTCTTTAATTCCTTTAAATCAGGAGACAAGAACCCAAACTCCTTGGTAATAAGATACCTTAACTTATTAACTAAGAGTGAGTTCTGCCCATGAGCCTACCCCTTGTCCATAAAACTTATAGTAGGCTTTACTGGTCAACCAAACACCACCAGTCATTTAAAAAACATCAACTATAACAGAGAGAAAACAAACAAAAATCATGAAAAAAAGAAATTTTGACTGAAACAATCAACACAGGTGGAAAAGGCGAACTTAAAATATACAATTAATGAAACCTAAGAAAGGGAAGGTGGTGTGTTCCAGCAATAAGGACAATAAATTATGAGATAAATTCAGAGAATAAAAAGATACCGAGAATGTAAAATCCAAAAATACTAGTTTTAACATTCACTGAATAGCTACTCAACAAATATTTATTGAACTTATATTATGGCACTGACTCTGTTTTCAGCAATTGAGATACATCAGTGAACAAAACAAATGAAGGTATCTAACTACATGGAGCTTATATTCCAGCAAAGAAATTCAGAATATAAAAATACATTTGAGGAAATATCCAAGTAAACATAACTACAGCAACAAAACGCATTGGAATACGGGAGAGAAATGATAAGAAAATTAGAGGCTCTGTCTAGGAGTTTCAATGTCCATCTAAAAGAAATTCTGGTAAAAAGCAAACAGATAATATCTGTGTAGAAAAATATCACCACTTTTGTGTTTCACTGCATTCCCTTCCCACCAGCTGCAGATCTGCTCCTCACCTTACTCTGGCAGGTTATGTGTTGCTTGTCCAGTGACTGCAGATCAAGACCAGCCTGGCCAAATCCACAAACTTCTTGTCTATCTGGTGGGTTGAACTACACATTTTCTAGAGAGATCTAAAACCCTTTCTAAGTTTTTCCTTCTTAGGGACGTTTCCTCATTCCTATGGTACCACATAACGTTTATTGCATCTTGTAGTTACTCTTTTATGTAGTTACATGTTTTCTGTATTTAACTTCTCTTATTTAACTTATGAGTAGTTTCTCTGCTGAGTAAATCGTCCCACTCAAAGTCTCCAAGTTCCTCAAATGCAAACCTTTGTTCCGGGAGCTCCCAGAATATGTAAATGAGGAAAGGGACCAACAGAAAGGAAAACTTGAGCTTCAGGAAGTAATAGCTCTAATGCAAGGGCAGGATGAGGAGAATTTCCAGGGTGATAGTGAAGGAAAGCCATAAAATAAACCAATTTTAGCATTCCTAGAGAACAACAATTTAGAACGCAATAGCAGAACAAATGGTTCCAGGAGGGATATTTGAACAACAAAAACAAAACCTGTTATATTGTCTTCAAGTATACTTTAAATAGTTTAAATTGTGAAAGCCAAAGTATTAAGAAAATATTCATTAATGAGAAATGCTTCAAATGAAAGGAAAGGGATCTGGGGTTTTATAAAGGGAAGTAAACAAGCAAGTCATTTGTGAGCTTTATGGGGATCGTGATAAAGTTCAACACATCAACCCTTCCTTTTGTTTAACACAAATGTTGTTCATTGATGAACAACTTGGAGTTGGTAATAAGCCTTCTGAGTGATGTTAAGAAATAGTCTCTGGAGGATTCTTACTGGTGTGTGTGTTTTTTTCTATAAAACTACTTCAATCATCTGTTGAATGGTTCAAAGTTGAGAACTTTAGTGGTGACAAAGGTTTGTTGTCCTGGAGATCAGGCATCTCACAAAAGGGATGCCTAAAATTTAAAAGAGAGAAATAGTAATAAAAGGCTATATTAAAGAGTCTAGTGTTGAGCTCTGAGATTAACCAGTTTAGTGAATCCCAATAGGTTGCTAGAGGTTATGCAGCTCTGATCATTGAGTTTTGGAAGCACTTGAGCTAGGAAATTGAAGTTCTCAGTGATGTTGACTACAGCCTTGATTACCTCTTGCACAAATGACCTGAGTATTTGGGCAAACTTGCTTAATGGTGCAGATAGGAGTTTGCCCAGGAGGAATTCTGGTCCATGTGTGGGAGGTGAAACAGCACCAGATTATTACCAGCGTTTGGACCTTGGTTCAACAACCTTGGTACTTACTTCTGGCAAAGAAAGAATTCAGAACCAAGACTCAAACTAGGGAGAAAAATTTATTTAGAAAGTCTCAGAGGTAGAAGTGAGCCATAGAAGAAATGGGCTCAGGAAACAAGGGACTTGGAGCTTAGGAGAGAGAGACAAAGAAAATGTTCCTGGGGGAAGGCAGTGGGGAAAAGTGCAGGCATGTTTGAGAGAGAGAGAGAGAGGTCTTCCATCTTAAGGGCTTTAAGGGTGGGGATAATAGGGGATGTTCTAGGGGAGGATCTCAATAGAATATTCATCAGCTTTCCAGGTATGTGCTTTAGAGCTATGGTCTTCACCAGGGCAGGAGTCATTGCAGCTCATCCTGATGTCAACCATGGAATCACTTGTCTGGTTTTGCTGTTTTTCTGGGTCTGGAGCTGAAACACAACTGAGGCCTAGATGTTATCCTTCGGGGTTAATGCCGAAGGGAGTGGTCATGCAAGGGCCTGCACTGGAGTTGCATGGGACTACTTTTCAATCCTTTACTCCTACTCTAAGGGGATCTAATGCATGACTAGCGACATGCCATGGGAGTTTAAGTTAGGGCAGGGTCTGAACCATATGGCAGTGGTATGAAAGGTGAGGGGGTATAAACTGGGATATGCTAGGGAAAGAAAGATTACCCTGGGGACAAGGTCCTTGTTTTGCTAGTTTTGCCTATAGCTAGGCACTTAGGGCTTTCCAGCTGGTGACCTGTGTACCTGGCCTGTTGTCCTTGCTCTGCTCAAGCCTAATTGCCTACCACACATGCATGGTCTGTTGTAGTGGTGAGTCCTTCAAATTTACATCAGGTAGCCATGATCTAGGATGGGGACAGCCCCAAGGCAATCCAAAGTCACTGTAGAGATCTGGACACTCATGGTTTACTTCTCTGTGAAACCAAGTCAGACAGGAGGGAAAAATATTGGAAAAGTATGTTTGGAGGACAGAGACAGATATTAGGGAAAATTGGTAAAATTGAAAATTTGTTAGGAATCAACAATTTGAATAATAAAACTGGATCCAGTCCAATTTACCAGCAGGTGCCAAAACTTATTGAAGTCAATTGAATCTCCACCAGGTATGACAGTTTGCATAGACATTAGTTAATCTGTAATTTATAAGGAAGTGCAAAATCACTCAAAAGACAATAAACAGGGCTAGAACCCGATAACCCAGAAGTGTATGATGTAGAAGATGTATAGTTTATTATTGAAACACAAAATTGTTCTCTAGAGTAAGCCCTCTTTTGATCAAAAGTAATCTTAAAGCAAGATGATTCTTGACCACAAAATAAGAGTTGTCTCAATTAGATTTGGCTTATTATTTATATATGGAAAGAAAAAACAGTAATTTACCATATTGGCCTTTAAAATTTTTCCATCTTGGATGTTTTCAGAAAAAAATAAATCTCATTGAACTATTAAAAGCTTCACAAGAACTGGCATGTTAGTCAGAATAATATCCCTCCCTCTCTCCCCCAGATATCTACATCGTAATCCCTGGAATCTGGAAATCAGTTGCCTTACATGAGAAAGGGAAATATGATTTCAAATGAAATTAAGGATGCTAGTCAAGTGACCATAAAATAATGAGGTTATCCTGGATTATCCAGATAAGTCTATGTAACTATAAGTGTCCTTATTATATAAGAAAAGCGGCCAAAAAAGAGAGTCCAAGTCCTATGACATGATAAGAAATCAACCTGCAGAGTGACATCAGCAAGGTGGCAAAGTAGAGGACACTAGATTTCATCACCCTGAAAAAAACCAATGAACTAACCATGAGCAAAAATATCCGTCAGAAGGCTCAAGAATCCAGTTAAGAATCTGCAGGATGTCACCAACATGGTGGAGTAGATCCCAGCCTCCATCCCCCACCAAAGAACAGCGATTAGACAGCTATTCACAAACAAAAATAGCTCTGAGGGAGCTTAAGAAGCTTTAGCCACACAGTGGAGCAAAAACCTGAGAATCACCAAGCGTAAAGGGTGTGAGAAACATTTACATGTTGCCTGTTTCACTCCATTCTTCAGACTGGCAGGGCTCAGAGCCAAAGGCAACTCCCTGACCCAAGATACAAGGAGAGTGAGGTGCGTGACCAGGTTCCCCAGCCGTTTCAGGCTCTGCATGAAGGACTTGCTTCAGTTTTACCCAGTTCAGAGATCAGCAAAGCTGAGACGTCTAGAAATGGCTGGAAACAAGGGAGAATGGCAGAGTCTACCAAAATCATTCAGTCCATGATGGGGGTGACCGTGGTTCCCAGTGGCCTGCTCTGCAGGGGATCCTAGAAACTTTTGTCAATAAGCAAATAAACACACACACACACACACACACACACACACACACACACACACCCCACACAATGAAATATTATTCAACCTTGAAAAAAAAGAGATCTTGCCATTTGCTGCAACATGAATGAACATCAAGTCAAATAAGCCAGACAATGAAAGTCAAATATTGTATGATTCCATTTAGATGTGGAATCTAACAAAATTAAACTCAGAATCAGAGTAGAATGTTGGTTGTCAGGGGCCAGAGTCGTGGAGGAAAAGAGGAGATGTTGGACAAAAGGTACACACATCCGGTTATGAGTTCTGGAAATCTAAGTTACAGAGTGGTGGTTATAGTTCACGGTACTATATTATACACTTGTATGTTGCTATGAGGCCAGAGCTCTAATGTCTCACCATAATAACGACAACACAATGGTACTTGAGGTGAAGGATGTGTTAAGTAACCCTATTTTAGTAAACACTGTAATAGAACTTTCAGTTGTAAGAAGAGTAAGTTCTGAGGATCTAATGAACAGCATGGTGACAATAGTTGATACTATATTGGGTACTTTACATTTGCTAAGATAGTAGATCTTAAGCATTGTCACTTTTTTTTTTTTTAAGGAAGGGAGAAGGGGAGAGAGAAAAAGAGAGAGAGATAGAAACATCAATGATGAGTCGTTATTGTTGGGTGGCCTCCTGCAAGCCCCGCCCCCGCCCCCCACCATTAGGGATCGAGCCTCCAACCTGGGCATGTGCCCTGACCCAGAAGAGAACCGCAGTCTCCTGGATCCAAGGTTGGTGCTCAACCGCTGAGCCACTCCCGGCCAGACAAACACTGCCACTTTCTACAAGTAAAAAAGGTAATAACTATGTGAAATGCTGGACATGTTAATTAACTTGATTGTGGTAAACATTTTACAATGTATATGCGGGTCACACTATTACAGCGCACACTTTAAATACATACAATTTTATTTGTCAATTATACATCAATAAACCCTGGGGGGGAAAAGTAAAAAAAACCCAAAACTTCTCCAAAACCATGTATTAGAAGAAATTTATTGAAAGCAATAGAAGAACTTAAAATACAAAAACATTGTTAGAATTCTAAAGTGGCCCAGCCGGGCGTGGCTCAGCGGTTGAGAGTCGACCTAGGATCCAGGCGATCAGGGTTTGATTCCCGGTCAGGGCACATGCCCGGGTTGCGGGCTCGATCAATGACTCTCTCATCATTGATGTTTCTATCTCTCTCTCCCTCTCCTTTCCTTCTCTGAAATCAATAAAGATATATTAAAAAAAAAAAAAAGAATTCTAAAGTAAATGTATACTATTTTATATTCTTTTGGCTTTAAAACCACATATTGTCCTGGATATTGGTTGTACAATGAGAACATACTTAAGACTACTGAACTGTACACTGAAATGGTAATTTGATCAGTTTTATGTTATGTATATTTTACTACAACTAATTTTTTAACTTAAAAAAGAAATAAAGAAAGATAACCTGCTTCTCTGCTTCATGGCTGGAGGAAGGGGCTTACGAGCCAAGGAATGAAAGAAAGTGGGAGACTTCGAGAAGCATGAAAAGGTAAGGAAGTGGATTTTCCCCTTGAGGCTTTCAGAAAGGAATGTAGACCTGCTAATACCTCTATCTGAGCCCAGGAAAACACATTTTAGACTTCTAAACTCCAGAACTGGAAGGTAATAAATCTGTGTTGTGTTAGTCCCTACTTCCAATTTCATGGTAATTTGTTACAACAGCAATAAAATTTTTCCCAAACTGGCTCTCACCCAAAATACCTATAAATTTGGGTAAATGCCTTTCTTCTTATAGTCCCCTAATATACCAAGTTTTCTGGGCTTGACAGGAGGTGACAATCTTCCTTACTCACTTTTATGGCTGGGAATCCCATAAACCAGGTACCAAGGCAGTTTTTCCAAGAGGGCTTTGTGATCACTTGCTCCATAAAGTCCAACTTAGTTAATTAAAATGCCTGAGAACATGTGATTAATTAAGCATATAAAATACTATGAATTCCTGGTCAAGACCTTGGTGATATATAATTTCAGTTATATCCCACTAATAGGGATGACCATTTTTTTACTGACTCTATTCAAATAATTATATTTTGACAAAAATAAGAATATTTAATAAGATTTTCTGAATTCTAGAAGGTCAGACAGAAATAAAAAGGTATCATTAATAAATGTTTTATTTCAGTTTACAAAAACATTATATACTAAATTTTTATGAATTATAGAGAGCTTTAGAGAAAGGATAAGGAGATTGCTTATATGTCCAGAAAACTAGCATATTAAACCATCAGAAACCCATCAAACATAATCCACAATCATCCCTCATCAATTCACTCAGTCTTAAGTAAATCAATCCTCTTTGTGATCTATCCTGGATTAACATCTCATGAAGTCATCTGTTTCTTACTTAGCATTCTAGAAATTCTGACTCAGTCCAATGGAATGGTTTTAAAGCTCTTTAAACACTGCTACCAGACTACACTGAAAAGTACTTTGCATAGTCCTTTGCTAAAGATAAAAGCATTCTGGCTTGTAACTGATTGCATGTGCTTTCAGGGCAACATCAGAATTAAACAAAGACTGTAGATGACAATAGACTTAGAAATGCTGTGTTTAAATTAATATTGATAATTTTCAAAACTGAATGATCTGATGAGAATTCATATAAGATTAATGCAACAGAAAAATAAATTTGGTATTTTATTTTGTATGCAAAACAAGATAGAAGTAAATTCCACAAATTTTTTAGACAAAATATTTATAAACAGTAATTGACTGTTTTCAAAAATAATACATATTAAATTTAACTTATAAAAATAAAAAATACAATATTTACAGAGAAAAAACTTCAGATATAACATGAATATACTGTCATAATATCCAATGAAAAAATATACCAAGCATATAGTTAAAATGTAACCAAGAATACATGAAGACTAGAAAGTGAAGAAATTATGTAAGCCTGGAGAGATCCTAAACACTGTATTAGTGTTTAGGATTAACTAAAACTATATAGTTAAGTCATGCATATCTTCAGATGAAAACCAGTAGTCTAGAAGATGCTATATTTAAGTTAAAGAAATAAAGTTACAACCAAGTTAACTTTTTAAAATTAACTGAATTTATTACTGAAAACGTTATACTCTGTTTAATATGTGGCAAAGCTGCCACAAGACTTTGACGGGGCCCAGGATGGAGCCTGCAACCACAGTACGTTCGTGCCTTTGGCCAGAATTGAACCCTGGACCCTTCAGTCCACGGGCCAACACTCTAACCACTGAGCAAGCTGGCTAGGGCTCAATTGAAAAACTTTCAGAGCAATTTTCAGAGTTATAGAAAAATTGAAGAGAAAGTAGAGTTTATACTACCTTTCCTCATAACTCACTTTCCATATGACATTTTATTGGTGTGATATATTTGTTACAATTGATGAACTAATATGGACACATTATATACATTTCTTTTTTTTTTTTTTAATATATCTTTATTGATTTCAGAGAGAGGAAGGGAGAGAGAGAGAGAGAGAAACATCAATGATGAGAGAGTCGTCTATCGGCTGCCTCCTGCACGCCCCCCACTGGGGATGGAGCCCGCAACCCGGGCATGTGCCCTGACCGGGAATTGAACTCCGATCTCCTGGGTCCTAGGTTGATGCTCAGCTGCTGAGCCATGCTGGGTGGGCTATACATTTCTTCTTATTGCTGAACAATATTCTGTAGATAAATGTATCACAGTTGTTGAAGTTGTCTTTTAATCTATTCACTTACTGAAGGGATCTAGGTTTCTTCTAATTTTTGTCAATTATAAAAAAACCTTCTGTAAATGCTTTGTGTGCAGGTTTTAGTGTTGAAATATTTTCAGTTCCTTTGGGTAAATACCAAAGAATGTGATTGCTGGATTATATGGTAAGTCTATGCTTAGTTTTGTAAGAAACTTAAAAACGATTTCCAAAATGGCTGTACTATTTGCTTTCCCACCAGAAATGATGAGATTTCCTGTTGCTCCACATCCTTGACAGAATTTGGTCTTGTCTTATGTTTTGGATTTTAGCTATTCTCATGTGTGTGTAGTATTTGTATTATTAATTCCCTAATGAAGTATAACGTTGAGCATCTTTTTATATGTGTGTTTGCTATCCATATATCTTCTTTATTGAGGTGTCTCTTCAGATCTTTCTCCACTTTTCCATTGGGTTGTCTTCTTAATGTTGAGTTTTGAGAGTTCTTTGTATTGTTAGGATACAAGTCTTTTATCAAACATGTATTTTACAAATATTTTCCTCAAGTCTGTGGTTTGTCTTTTCATTCTCTTAACAGTATTTTTCACAGAACAGAAAATTTAATTTTAATGAAATCTAACATATCAATTTTATTTTCATGGACTATGCTCTTGGTATTGAATCTAAAAAACTCATTATCAAACCCAAGGTGATTTAGATTTTGTCCTATATTATCTTCTAGCAGTTTTATAATTTTACATTTTATATTTAGGTCTATGAGCCATTTTGAGTTAATTTTTGTGGAAGTGTCTAGATTCTTTTTTTTTTTTGTAACAAAATGTCCAGTTGTTTCAATGAGATGTCAGGTGTTCCACTTGTTAAAAACAAAAGAAAAACACACACAAAACTTCTCTCTGTTTGATTGTCTTTGATCTGTTGTTAAAGATCCGTTGAGTATATTTGTCTGGGTTTATTGTGGGATCTCTATTCTGTTCATTGACCAATTTGTCTGTTCTTTTGCCAATATCACACTATTTTGATTACTGTAGCTTTTTTAATTGACTGATTTGCCTTTAGGCAATAGAAAATTGCCTAAAGAACTAAGAATAACATATGTGACAAAATAGATATTGTGAAAACTTGATTGGCTCTTATGAAGTGTGGCATGAAAAGAAATTGTCCTCTAGAAATTGCAGTAAAAAGATGAACTCTATAAAAATGGAGAAATTGACCAAGAAAAAACTCATCTAAATCTATTTCATTCAGTTAACTTCAGTTGCAGATAATTCTTGAATTCCCATAGTGAATTTCAAAGGAACCCTAACATATGAATCTTTTAGACACCCTGAAATACTAAGGTATCTTTTATAGTCAGTGTGCAGAGGCAAACACTAAAGAAATAACATTAATAATTGGTTAAGTAAATTACAAAATTTTTAATTCATGGAATATTAAGCCAATACATTATATTAACAAACATTACTCAGGTGTAAAAAATACTGTATAATCTGTAGTGTGCAATTAGAATAGAAAATCAACAAAATGTGCACACAAAATATGAAATTTTAAAATTTTCTATAATAAAGACATTTACTTTTTAAAAAGTCTTATTGAGAAATAATTCACATGTCATAATATTTACCTATTGAAAGGCTATGATTTGATGTTTTGTAGTATAGTCATAAAGTTGTGAAATCATTGTTACAACTAATTTTAGAATATTTCTACCATACCCAAAGCAAACCCTGTACCCACTAGCAGTCAGTCACCATCTCTTCACCCAACAGCTTTAACAAACCACTAATTGACTCTCTGTGTCTACAGATTTGTCTATTCTGCACATTTAAAATAAATGAAAACATACCATATGTGATCTTTGTGTGACAGGTTTCCTTCATTTAGAATAATATTCTCAAGGATCATTCATGCTTTTTGTGTATCAGTACTGCATTCTTTTTTGGGGGTAAAATAATATTCTACATTTTATTTATTCATTCAGCAGCCGGTGGACATTGACTCTGCCTTTTCAAAAGTGCTTCTCCCTCATATTTACTTTTAAAAATAAGAAAAGGTTATTTTAAAAATTATTTTGCCAGAAAAAAATGCTGAATGCACATTTGTACACATGAATGTGCCTGTGTATGAGGAGAGGGAAGCCCACTGAAAGGATTGCCTAGGTTAGATGTTAGGTTTAGGACAGAAGAAAAGCTGTATATGGAACAGTGATCACATGGTTTATACTTATTTCAAGGTTTTCAGATCCTATCTGTAGTCTGAAATTTTCTGATAAAAATGATGGCAATATACTTGACTGATAAATTGCTCCTTTCAGTAAAAGTGACTCACTTTATGATTTTAAAAAAAATTTATTTATGAGTAAAATAAATACTTTTGGTGCTGTTTTTGTGTAAAACATACATCCTCCAATTGTGGAAGAGTTATATTCAACATTCAAATAGGAACTGGCTGCAAATGTATGTTAGCTACACATGCAGAGGCATAAGAAGGAGAATCAGCTTAAAAAATTGCAAATTATAGTTTCCTGAGACTGATAATTTAGGAAAGTGAAAGAGGAGTGGGCATATAAGTACTCTGTGTGTTTTACCAAGATTATAAAACTATTTGAATTTTGAGACTGACATGTATTCATTTAATTTAAAATAAAATAAAATTTAAAATAACTGTAGTTATTTTATATAGTTTACTTATTTCTATCACCTAAAAGAAAGTGGAGAGAGCAGAGAAAGGATGAATGGTGAGTACTTTGCCCCATCCCTCCTCTGCTGCTCAGTGAGGAATCCTGACCTAAAGTAAAAGACAAAAACTAAGGGCAGTTTGGTTATGAAAATCTCATTGCAGCAATTTCATAAAAACTGTATTTTATTTTGTTTTCCATAATCAAGTTACCATGCACTGGTTGTCTGGTGAGTGACTGAAGAGGTCTTTTAACGAGTAAGCAAGAATAGCTTTCTTGACGTACACATTCTGTGTCTAAAGCAGAACCTCACCTAGCTACTTCATATAAATATCTTCCATTAACATTTTTGTACTAGTGTTTTGCAAAAATTAATTTCTATGTGAATAATGGTGGTATATATAGGAGCGTACTGAGCATGTGTGTAGTTGTCTGCTTGCCATGAAAGGAACTACATTTTGTAGCATCTTTACTCCGCAAATTTAAATGTTTTAAGTGATCCTCCCCCCAAAGACACTTTTAGGATGCAGAGAGGGGCACAAATTACCATCATCATTACAGTAATGCTTTTACATAATAGGTATAAATCGTGGGTCGCAAGGACCACTAGTTGCTTTCTTGTTACCGATAACATGATGCCAATCAAATTATAGCAATGTGGGCGGTGGCCTGTGAGGGGGGTAATACAAAGTGAACAAACACATTATTCCTATTAAAAGCACACCTTGAGCACACACAAATAAATGTAGATTAGGCCATGTTCCAAACAAAGTGAGAATAGGAGCCCAACGGCGGTAGCCTCTCTTCTCAGACTATTTATTTATTTATTTATTTATAAGTCTTTATTGATTTCAGAGAGAGGAGGGAGAGGGAGAGAGATAGAAACATCAATGATGAGAGAGCCATTGATCAGCTGCCTCCTGCACGCCCCCCACTGGAGATCAAGCCCACAGACCTGGCATGTGCCCTGACCGGGAATCAAACCCTGATCTCCTGGATCATAGGTTGATGCTCAACTGCTGAGCCATGCCTGCTGGGCTCCCTTCTCAGACTTTTTAAAAGATGTCATAAATAGAGTGTCACATCATTTACAGAGAAGAGGTAGCTTCTAGGA
Organism: Miniopterus natalensis; assembly: GCF_054644295.1. Taxonomy (NCBI): domain Eukaryota; kingdom Metazoa; phylum Chordata; class Mammalia; order Chiroptera; family Miniopteridae; genus Miniopterus; species Miniopterus natalensis. The sequence goes on from NC_142081.1 coordinate 149,943,818, forward strand.
GTATTTGGATATTAATTTGCAGAATAATACCAGGTAATGCTCAAATCACTGTGACCTTTCTCAAAAAGATTATGCAGGCCCATGGACTCCCCAGGGTCTGTGGAGAAGACTCAAGGGTCCATTCACAGAGGTACATGCACTATGAGAGGGAAATATAAATATCTCACAGCAGTATCAGCAGAACAGGTGACTTTGACACTAATAGAAATCAGAGATTTTGTATATCATAAGACACTTAACTGCAGATGTTTTGAAATATAGCTTATGTTTATTACCACTTCAAAATTATTGTAGTTATTAGGCATATTACTGGAACTTATGTCAAGCATTAATAAAGAAACAATAAATTTGTTTTTATATTTTCAAATCTATATTTAAATATAATTGGTTTATATTCAGTTCTATGCACTTTAGTTTATTCATTTAAAAACATTATTCTGAAAAGTAGTCCAGGTTTCATAAGACTATCAGTGATCCAGGTATCATTGTAGTTAAGAATCCCTGCTCAAATTTAGTGGTAAGAATGTTCTGCTGTGAATTTGAGGATGTTTCAGGACTGAGTACTCAGGCAAATACCAGAAAGTCAGATGTTATTGGTGTATGGTTCTCAGAATTTATTATTATTATTTTTTGATAGAAGGGAGGACTGGTGGATCATTTTAGAAGTCTTTTAGAGAATGTACAGGTCTAATGAAGGGATGTGAACCATAAAAATTGTATAGTCCTTTACACATTTAAAAATACTATATTGTATAACTACGTCATGAGGTGGAAGAGAGAGATTTCCTGGAGAGATGGGGGTAATGGATACTGATCCCAAGTGTTGTTGGGGACTTTCCAAAATGGCAGAGTGTGATTTGGCAGTCCATTCTCACTTCATTGATTTTTCACTGGTGATTGAATTGAACTTGTTTGTTCATCAGAGACTGCCTCTGGCACCTGAGTTTTGCTTCTTTTTGTTAGTTTCCCTCTCTCTCTTTTAAAAATCGAACTCACATCATATTAATCCTTGTTACAATCTAGCAAAAGAATATGACACTACTGAGAGAGGAAAGGATTTGGGACTCAAGGTCTTCTTCAGTCTTAGCTGCTCAGACTACTTACTAACAGTCAATAAGAAATAAGTGCTTTCCTATTTTTGTTCTAGTTAATTTAGTTTTTTATTACAATTTTTATTTTTAACAATGCAAAAGTTGAAAGCTAAAAATATCAGATACATAAAAGTTAAGAACCATATGATTTCACTCATATGTGGGATATAAAACTGACAGCAACAAGTGGACAAACAAGACAAACAGACAAAAACTCACAGACACAGGCAACAGTGTGGTGGTTACCGGAGGGGAGGGGGTCGGGGTAGTAGAGGGTAAAGAGGTCAAATATGGTAACCACAGATTATTTGACTCTGGGTTGTGGCACACAATGCAATATGCAGATCATGTATTATAGAAATGTACACTTGAAACCTATATAATCTTATTAACCAATGTCATCCTAATAAATTTAATTTTAAAAGCTACAAAAGTAAATTCAAGACAGAAGCATGGTAAACATTTTATACACACACACACACGCACACACACACACACATATCAGATACAAAGTGGGGGAGTATTCTTTTTTTCCATTCTTAATTTGGTGCCTACTCAAACACACAAAAAGGTGCTTGCTAAGTTTTCAAACTATATTACTGGGAAAAAGCAATCTAAAAGGTATCTCCAGCCCTATCAATAGTAATCATTCTTTATAAATCCTTTATGAATGTATCTCACTGATGCTCTTACTCACTTGAAACATTTGTGACATTTGTAAGTTTGGATTTTCTTCTCATTGTAAGTTGCAAACCTATAGAAACAGACCAGATATCATGTCTTTTATGTAAATTTATGCATAGACTAAATACAGCCAATTGGTCAACAGATTTTAATTAAATAATACTGGGAAAACTTTCCATAAAGAAGAGATGAGAGCATATTACAGAAGTTTGTTTTTCCCAAGCATTTATATCTGTGAGACTCATCAAGAGGGTTCTGCAACACAGAGATGCTATTTTGCAAGCTGTTCCGGGTTATCATGTATATAGGCACTACATCTGAAAAAGGTGGTAAGTGGTAATTGCATAATAATGTGCCTTTAAAAAACATTCACTTTAAGAGTCATTCTCTGAGATCCCTCAATTGTTCTCAGAGGGGAGGCGGGAGGGGGGAGTGGGTGGGGAGAGATTAATCAAAGAACTTACATGTTTATAAGCATAACTCATGGACACAAACATTGGTCTGGGGAAAGCCTGGGGGTGGGATGGATGTGGGGTGGAGGGGATCAGTGGGGTTAAAAAGGGGACATCTGTAATAGTCTCAACAATAAAGATAAAGAAACATTAAAAAATTTTTAAATGCAGAAAAAATAAAAAAGTAAATGTATACAGGCATATAAAAAAAGTCATTCTCTCAATAAAATTCTCTGTAGTGATTTTCTTTGAAAAAATAAATCTTTTTTTTCTTGTTATTCTTACTTTTCCTGTTTACCACACTCTCTCACACACACAAATCACACAAAATAAAACAAAAAATCCTTATTTCATTGTATTCACTGACTTTCAAATTTTGTGAACATTAATTACATTCTTCTTCCCCTATTCTCCTTTGCTTCAGGTCTCATATAATTGTATAATCTTATAATCAATTTCCCCTAGTGGTTTCTCAGTAGTATTTAGATGGCTTCTCATCTAGATCAAGCTATCTTGTGCTAACTCTTCATTTTTATCAATTTGATTACCAGTATTGGAATCTATTTATACAACCCATAATTTATTACCATAGAGAATAACAGCATACCAATCATAGAAGGCTTTGAAAAGCTTATCCTCACCTAAGAGTGGTGATAATACTCACACAACTTGAAAAAAATGGCACATTGTTCTTTCTTCACTGAAGCTTTCTTTTTTTTAAATTTCTTATTAGAAAACTTCATTATCTAGTTTTGATGTTTTCTATGCTGAGTCAATCCTTTAACATCAATATAATATACTTATTTAGAGCATGAGATTTGGACCTAGCTAGGGATTAAATGCTGGCTCTGCTCCTTACTGGCCATGTAACCTTGGGTAACTTACTTAAAACAACTTGCTTCCTCATCTTTAAAACTGGTATATTTTATTGGTCAAAGCAAGTGATGAAGGCAGCCTACATTGGAGGTAATAGAGAAACCAACTGTACTTCTACATTGCAAAGGAATCATGGTATATGGGCTGTAATTCATTGGTGGCCATTACCATCATGATCCACCACTTGTTGACTAATTACATGCAAAATATATCTTCTTATAGGATAATCTATCCAGGTCGATAGTGAGAATACCCTTGGTCTACAATATTCCAACCTTCTGCTCACCAGGTTAAATTTGGACTCTCTGGTTTTTGTGACTTCTTGAGGAACAACAAGCTGGCGGCGTAGGTAGCAGCTGCACCCGCCGCCTCCCGCAACCACATCAAAATCACAACGAAAACACAGAACCACCGTCACTCAGAGCCTCCTGAGATCCGGCTGCACAGAAGCCCCACAACCAGGGAGCTGAAGGAGCATTTAGACCAACGGGAGGGGCGGAGACGCGGGCGGGGCGGGGCTGAATCACCGAGACGAGCCTCCGGCCCACACGCGGTGCCACGGTTGAAACCGGGAAGGGAATCTCGGCGGCGGAGGTTTCCCGGAGGAGGGAGGGGTCCCAGCCCCACAGCAGGCCCCCAGCCCAGGGCTCCAGGCCGGGAAGAGATGTCCCCACAACTCCGGGCTGTGAAACCAGCGGGGACTGTCCCTGAGGGTCGCGGAGGCTGAGGGAGCCCCAGCAGCTCCTCTAAAGGGCCCGGCGCGGACTCACTCGGACACTCCCTCTGAGCCCAGCGCTGAGCAGCAGCCTGAAAGGACCCGGGACACTCGGGGGGAACTAACCTGCCTGAGATCCGGGTGAGGGGTGGAGGGCGGCTTCCTCCCAGGCAGAAGGGCTGGCAGACGCCCTTGCTCCTTTGGCGAGTCCTCCCCACACACAGCCGGCAGGCAGGCGCCATGTTTGAATCGCCAGCACCTGACTCTCACCTTTGGCCCCGCCCCGTGATTCCCAGAGGCCCTGCCCTCCCCACCTGCAGCTCATCCGGGCCATTTCCAGGGGCTTTTCTCTGCAAGTGGCCTCTCGAGCCTCATGCTTAGGACTTTCCTAAAATCTCTCAAACAAGCAGCAGTGGCCCCATATAGCTTGATAAAGGGCCCCAGGCCTGGCACTAGCGGCAGCTGCACTGGCTCATAGCTTGGCCTCTCCTGGGCACCTCCAAGCCCAGCACAGGTAGCAGCCAGCTAAGGTTTGCTGTGTAGCTCATGCTGGGGGGCCCTGGGCAAGGCACTGGCACAGGCTGACTTTGCACCTCCCAGGAGGCCCCAGAGACAGTGCACCTGGTGATCAGACTCAACCACGCTGGATTACAACCCTTCCACATCCACGAGTGACACTCAAGGGGCGCACTTGGTGAACACCAAAGCTCCACCGAAGTAAATCCTGATCTATAAGGGTGTCTCCAGCACAGCAGCTCTTTGGCTGTAGTTGCAGCTGGTCCTCACAGCTGATTGGCCTGGGGGTCAGTTCCTCTCAGGGACACCAACAGCAACCAAGGCTCAACTACAACAGGACAGTGCACACAGCCCACACAGGGGAGCACCTAGAAGGCCCAGCTCAGGTGACTGGGGAGGCTGAGCCATTGGTCCCTACAGGACACCTACTACACAAAGCCAATCTACCAATTCCAGGAGACATAGCAGCTCTACCTAATACATAGAAACAAACACCTGGAAGCAGCCAAAATGTGGAGGCTAAGAAACATGTCACAAAGGAAAGAACAGAAGAAATCTCTAGAAGAGGAACTAAATGAAATAGATCCAAGCAAGCTAACAGACACTGAGTTCAGAATTTTGTTTATAAAGATGTTTAAGCAGACTATTAGGGAAATAACTGAGAAAATCAATAACATAATAAAGTACCAATTTGAAATGAAGGCTACACAAACTTAAATGAAGAATAATTTACAGGGAATCAACAGCAGAGTAGACGATGCTAAGAATCAAATGAGCAATTTGGAACATGAGGAAACAAAAACCACCCCACCAGAAGAGCAAAAAGAAAAAAGAATCCAGAAATATGAAGATAGTATAAGGAGCCTCTGGGACAACTTCAAGAGGCCCAACATTCATATTATTGGGATGCCAGAAGGGGAAGAAAGAGACCAAGGAATTGAAAACCTATTTGAAAAAATAATCACAGAAAACTTCCTCTACCTGGGGAAAGAAATAGACTTACAAGTCCAGGAAGCACAGAGGTCCCAAACAAGAGGAACCCAAAGAGGCTCACAGCAAGACACATCATAATTAAAATGCCAAGGGTTAAAGACAAAGAGAGAATCTTAAAAGCAGCAAGAAAAAAACAGTTAGTTACCTAGAAGGGAGCACCCAGATGACTGTCAGCTGATTTCTCAACAGAAACTTTGCAGGCCAGAAGGGAGTGGCAAGAAATATTCAAAGTGATGAAAAACATGGAACTACAACCAAGACTGCTCTACCCAGCAAAGCTATCATTTAGAATTGAAGGTCAGATAAAGAGCCTCTCAGACAAGGAAAAGCTAAAGGAGTTCATCACCACCACACCAGCACTACAGGAAATGTTGAAGGGTCTTCTTTATGAAGAAGCTAATGAACAAAAGAATCTGATGAACTAAATAGATCCAGAGACATTCACACATGTAACAGATGATCATATATCAGAGGAAAGAGGGAAGGGGGGTGGAGGGTGGGAAGAGATTAACCAAAGAAATTATATGTATAATTTATACATATAAATTATATGTATAATATGTATAATGGACACAGTCAATAATGGGGTGAAGCCTGGGAAGGGGGTGGGAGGGAAGTGGAAGGGATCAGTTGGGGCAGGGGAAATGGTATACCTGTAATACTCTCAACAATAAAGATAAATTTTAAAAGTAAAAAAAAATTAAAAAAATAAAAATAAATTGGACTCTCTGAAGTGCAGTGAGTCCAAATTGGGCGAAATGAATGTTTCCTATCACATGTTCTTCCAAAAGCTTTTTGGTTAGTTCAAGAGAAAACCTTAAACTTGTAAGGAAAAGTTCTTTTTTTCATCGATGATTTAAAATAATTTTTGAAACCTGTCTTTGTTGAAATATATTCATCAGAATCACCTATATAATTTATTTAAAACAAACAAACATATTCCTGAAATCCAACCTTTGACAGGTGAGAACAAGTCATCTTTCCTTCTCTGTCTCTCTTTTCAGTTTTACTGAGACATATTTGACACATAGCATTGTGTAATAAGCTGCATAGTGTGATGATTTGATACACATACATATTGCAAAATTATTACCACAATAAGATTAGTTAACAGACCTTCACCTTACATGGTGGCCCTTTTGTTTTTGATGTGGTGAAAATATTTAAGATATACTCTCAGCAACTTTCAGGTATATGATGTTGTATTGTTAACTATAGTCACCATGTCATGTATTATATCCCCAAATATATTCCATCTTATAACTGGAAGTATGTTTTAACCAGCATGTCACTATTTTTGCCAGCTCCTGGCAACCACCAATCTATTCTTAGTTTCTGTGACTTCAATTTATTTATTTATTTATTTATTTATTTATTTATTTATTTATTTATTTTAAATATTTCTTTATTGATTTCAGAGAGAGGAGAGGAGAGGGAGAGAAAGAGATAGAAACATCAATGATGAGAGAGTCATTGATCGGCTGCCTCCTGCACGCCCCCTACTGGGGATTGAGCTCACAACCCGGGCATGTGCCCTGACCAGGAATTGAACCCTGATCGCCTGGATCCTAGGTCAACACTCAACCTCTGAGTGACTTAAGTTTTTTTAGATTCCACATAAAGATGAGATCATTCAATATTTGTCTTTCACTGTCTGACTTATTTTATTTAGCATGATGCTCTCAAGTCCATCATGTTGTCACAAATGTCAAGATTTCTTCTTTTTATTGGATGAGTAATATTTCATGTGTATATAGACCACATTTTCTTTATTTGTTCATTCATGAATGGACACGTATTATTGCCATATCTTGGCTATTGTGACTATTGCTGCAGTGAACATGGGGGTACAGATATTTCATTTCTTCATGATCATAATTTCATTTTCTTGCATTGATACCTGTTTCTTTGAGTAGCCATCTCCCCTTTCGGCCTTTCTCAGCAGTTGGGAGGGACAGTTAACTTGCTTCTTCCATGGAAGGCTGTAGAATGTGTTTCATAGCTGCCTAGCATCTTCTGCCAGGCTTCATGGTTGGGTGGGCTGGTGACTTGCTTCCCTGTCCAGTCAGAACCTAGAATGAACTCCACAGCTGGAATGGCCTGCAGGCTGGTGACAAAAACTGAGCCTAACTGTTGACAGTGCTTACTAGTCATATGAGGTCACCAGCTTTCCTCTGCAGATGAAGACAGCCACTGGTTGGGACCTCAGCTAGGACGCCACTGCCAGCAGAAATGCAGTCTTTCATGATCTGCGCACTTGTCACTGTGATCCCTGCCCTCGTTCTCTGTCTCTGGCTGATTCCCCCAGTGATGCCTGTGAGGCCAAACTTAAGTAGGGCACCTGAAACCATCCCCTAATTCCCGGGGAAGCTGGATGTCCACCTGGGGCTCTCCTTTTCCCATTGGAGAAACTCTAGGTCCTCAGTGTGATGCTGCACCAGCCTTGGGCAGGGGAGATGCAATCAAAGTGAAACCACTCCTTAAACCTTTCTATTGCAGCTTTTCACAGCTTTTATGGCCCAAGAGGATGCTTTAGCCTCAACTCTAGGTTCTGGAATTTTCACAAATGTATTTTGTTTATGGATAGTTGCTAGTTGATCTTTCTGTAAAGGAACTGAATTCAGGAACCATTCATGTTGTCTTCTTGATGATGAGGCTCCATATTTATTTCTAATACAAGTTTTGGTGATTCTTATGCCTAGCAATAGTTTTAGAGAACCACTGTTTATTAGATATTGGATTCCCACATTGACTGCATAAAGAAATACATATGTTTTCCCATAAGGCTCAGAAGACTTTGCCTTTTTCCACAGTATGACAGTCTTTTTCTATAGTATTTGTAATAGTTATATAACATTGTGACAAAAATACAATATATTCTGTCGTCTTACTGAAAAGACTAGGTATATAGACTCTCCCTGGGTTTAGAGGGAATTCCCTGATACAGTGATAAGAACAGCTTATAGCTTCCGTGCCCCAGAATAACGTTTCTAATCATCATGTCTGGGGAGAAACTCTTGAAATACAATATATTAAGCTCTAGAAGGATGCCCATAAGCAAAAGCAGGGGACTTGAAATGGAGATAAAGTCATAGATACCAGTATGTATGTATATAGATTAAAGTCACCAGGATTTAGACAGGTAGTTAACCTTCATTTTACTCATAGGCTAAATGTGTCAAAGCCTTGACAGGAAAATATTTCAGGCAAGAAGGAGTTTAATTTGGTGAGTTTAGTGCCCTTGGAAGTGTAGGATAACGAATGCCAGAAAAAGCTCATAATGATCTCAGGATCTTTTTAAGTTGCAGAAATTATATGAATCCAGCACTGCTAATTTCAGCTACCTGCAGCATCTAATTAATCAATTCATGGGAAAATATCTGAAAGACAGTATAACCTTGGTTTCAACCCAAATCATTGTGCCTGGGGTGGGGGGAAATGAATTCTAGTGGGGGGAAATGGATTCTATTTCTCATCTATCTCTAAAGTCTTATAAAAGTGTATTTTTTTGTCAAATATAAACTAGAACTCAGCTAAGAAATTGGTATGGAAAACGTAATTTTCTATACTTCTTGCCTCAGAGATATAGGCGACAACTTAGAGAGTCGGGTAAATTGTTGAATGCAAGTGGATTTTATCTATATCACCTAAGCCATAAGGATATGTTTTCCTTTACCTTTCCTGAATTAAAAGAGACTGGGGAGATTGGTAGAATGTGGATTCCTAGTATATCCCAAAGAGAACCAAGAATCTGTGCTGCTGAGAAGCACAAAACTGCCGTTATTCATACTAGATGTTTAGAATCAGTACCCTTGGAGAATCAAGTTACATATTTCATTAAATTTGTCTTCAGTTTCAAATGAAAATCTAAACGTGGAATGGAGTCTGGAAGCAGAAGCCTAGGCATATATATACCAATACATACACATCAATATATATTTAATATTATATATTATTTACAAATATTGACAAAATTACTACAACTGCTTTAGACACAGTATTATAGAACCTTAAAAATACATTTCAACAGCCCAAGTGCCCATCAGTAGATGAGTGGATAAAAAAGCTGTGGGACATTTACACCATGGAATACTACACAGCTGTAAAGAAAAAGGATCGCGTACCCTTTGGGACAATATGGATGGACCTGGAGAATATTATGCTAAGCGAAATAAGCCAGGCAGAGAAAGACAAACATCACATGATCTTGCTTATATGTGGAATCTAAAGAACTTAGTAAACTGATGAGCAGAATAGATTCAGTGACATGGAAGCATAGATCAGACTGACGAATGTCAGAGGGATGGAGGAGGGTGGGTGGGTGGAGGGGGAGAGAGTAATTGAAGAATTTATACACATATATGCACAACCCAAGGACACGGACAATGGTGGGGAGAGGAACTGAAGAGGGGGATGGGACGGGGTGGAATGGTTCTTTGAGGAGAAAAAGGGACATCTGTAATATTTTAAACAAAAAAAAAAATCTCAAAAAAATACATTTCAAAAATATGAAAGACAATGAAAGGGAAGAGTTTTGCATAAAGTGCAAAATGATAATTTTATAAGAATAGTTTTCTAGATTCTTGTGTGTGTGTGTGTGTGTGTGTGTGTGTGTGTGTGTGAATCCTCACCCGCGGATATTTTTCCCCACTGATTTTAAGAAAGAGCAGAAGGGAGGGAGGCAGGGGCAGAGAGAGAAACATCGATGTGAGAGAGACACATTGATCAGTTGCCTCTCACAGGTGCCCTGACCCTGTCTGGGGGAGAATTAAACCTTCAACTCAGGTAGGTGCTCTTGACTGGGAATTGAACCCGCAACCCATTGATATGCAGGCCAACACTCTAACCATTGAGTGGCACTAGTCAGGGCTACATTATTCTTAAGAAGTTATTATTCTCTTCATGTTTTCATAATTTTCATGTTTTTATAACATCCTCATGCTTTAAATATTAAAATACTATAATGTTTTTATAATAAGGGAACAATTAAGTATTTTCTCTAGAGCAATTGAAATCATTCTAAATATGGCTACAAAATTTATAGAAAAGTACCTTTTATTTTTAAAATCGGTTAAATTATAGTTTAAGTATCATTGTCATTTACAATGTAAAGCCTATTCATAATGCAATTATCTTCATAAAGTAAATGTCTCGGTGGAAATAATCACTAAAATATGAAGGCAGCACTCATTATTCTGAAAAGTCCTTTTCTTATCTAAAATTTGTGAAGATCTAATACTTTTGGTTGATTTAGGAGAAAGAAGCAGACAACATAGAGTTAAGTTTTCCTAATATTCAAATGACTTCAAACCAAGTTAGATCTGTCCTGAGAGGGGTTGCCTCTCTTGCTCTCAGAAGCTTCTCATGATTTTATAGCAACTGGTGGAAAGTTTAACAAACACATCTTTTTAGTTCAAAACTTCCAAGTGCAGGATGAACTTTTATGGAGTAACTTTTCCCCTTTTAACCCTTTCCCCTCCCCATCACCACCAATTAACTGATTCTTTCTGGTTCCTCCTGCACTGGCCTGTAATCAGAAGGATTTTTCCTTGATCTGTTTGGTGTTCAGCCTCCCTTGGGGCAGTGCCAGCTTAGCTGATAGACACGTGGTCCTGCACAATTTTCTATACCTGCAAGCGGCAGGGCAAACTTTTCCTTTTTAGTGTAGAGCTATAAGACTGATAACCTGACAAAGCAATTACAGTAAAACTCTATTACAAAGCACTTCACTATTTCACAGATTCGATTATACCTTGGGTCACACTATGACCACCAAGCACACTGTGCATTTTTCTTAATATAACATGGAAGGAGCCTACAACACAGGTGCTATCTTACCCTCCAACACAGGCAGTATTATAGTGGTCCTTTTATTGCATTGATTCATGTTGCTAGATAGAAAAAATTACTTTCTACACAATTTTCAAGGGCTAGTAGATAAACAATGTCAAAAAATAATATCAGGCATCATTTTGTCTTGTAATATAACCTTATTCCAGTACATATCATCCTGGTTGTAAAATATAGCTGGTGATTTAGCATAGTTGGCCTAATCTTTTTAGAAATGATTTTCTATGAAAGATGTTATAAGAAGATATGATATTTGACTTAAGTAAAAATATTCGTATGACTGATGACAGCAGATGCCTCTGAGGCCTGCATGTCACATCCCTTCATCCCACAGTCCTGTGCCGGAGACTCACTCTGTGCTGAGACTCCCAATCCAGACACTGATCTCATGTCTTCAGGCCTGACATCCATTAGGCACAGTGCCTAGGCCCATATTACTTTTCAGAGCCCACAAAAATATTTTAATTTATTTGTTTTTAAATCCTCACCTGAGGATATTTTTTCCATTACTTTTCAGAGAGAGTGGAAGTAGGAGAGAGAGAGAGAGAGAAACATCAATGTGAGAGAGACACATTGATTGGTTGCCTCCCGAACACACCCTGACTAGGGTGGGGAATCAAGCCTGCAACTGAAGTACGTGCCCTTGACCAGAATCGAACCCTAGACACTTCAGTCCTGAGGACTGACACTCTCGCCACTGAACCAAAACAGCTAGGGCTGTTTTAATTTCTTTTTTAAAATCAGGAGAAAAAAAAATAAACTTTTTGGTCAATGTTTTAACATATAATAGTAAAGTATTTGTCTTTGTCAGTCAAATGAAAATTTTAACTCTTTCTAAGGTATAAGGGGCCCACCACAGTTACAATGTGGCCTTGTATGTCTTTCCACTTTCTTCCTGGTTGACCATGTGTAAGTGTAGCCAGGAAGTAGAGGGGAGTTAATGTCCCTGGGGCAACAAGTTGGGAGTAGAAGCCAGGTGAACGATTTTGAGAAAGCATTTTATGATTTTCCTACAAGAATCAAATCCCTGCTGCCCCTCTATTGTATTCTCACTTACTATATATCTCTCTCAAACACAGACACACAGACACAGGCACACACACACAATTCTTAAAGAGTCAGTTTCCTACTTTCAAGGGACTACAGACTAAGACTCTGACTCTATACTTTACCACCAATTCCAATCTTTCAAAATACAAAAATGTTCTTATAGATTTCTAATTCCTAATTATATTTTCTTATAACAGATTTATTAAGGTGTAAGTCACATATCATGCAAAACACCATTTTAAAGTATACAATTCAGTGGTTTTTAGTATATTCACAGAATCATATAATTATCACCATTACCTAATTTTAGAACATTTGTATCACCTGCAAAAGAAACCTTGTACTCATTAGTAGTCATTCCCTCTTTCTTCTCTCTGCCAGCTCCTGGAAACCACTTACCTTCCTGTCTACATGGATTTGCCTATTCTGGAGACTTCATGCAGTTGGGACAATATAATTTGCATTCTTTTGTGACCAGTTTCTTTCACTCAGCATAATGTCTTCAGGGTTCATTCATGTTGTAGCATGAATCAGCATTTTGTGTTTTCTTAGGGCCAAATAATATCCCATTATATGAGTACATTACTTTTGTTTATATATTCATCAGTTGGTAGACGTTTGTATGGTTTCTACTTTTTGTCTATTAAGGATAATGTTGCTCTGGACATTTGTGTGCAAGGTTTTGTGGTTTTGATTAGCATTTCCCTAATGACTATCTGTGTTGAGCATTCTTTCATGTGCTTATTGGACATTTATATATTTTCTTTGGAGAAGCCTCTGTTCAAATATTTTGCCCATTTTAATTGAGTAATTTGTCCTGTTTTTGTCTTTTAAAATATATCTTTATTGATTTCAGAGAGAGGAAGGGAGAGGGAAAGAGAGATAGAAACATCAATGATGAGAGAGTCATTGATCGGCTGCCTCCTGCAGGCTCCTGACTGGGGATCGAGCCCGCAACCCGGGCATGTGCCCTGACAGGGAATCAAACCTCGACCACCTGGATCTTAGGTTGATGCTCAACCGCTGAGCCACGCCCAGCCAGGAGTAACCTGTCCTTTTATTTTTTAGTTCTAAGAGTTCTTTTTTTTTGTATTGTTCAAGCAATACTGTTATCAAATAACTGATTGCAATTTTTTTCTCTGATACTGTGAGTCTTTTCATTTTCTTGATGGTATTCTTCAAATCACAAATATGTTTTCACTTTAATGAAGTTCATTTTTACTAACTTTTTCATTTATTTCTTGCACTTTTGGTATAAGACGTGTATATCTAAGAAATCATTACCTAACCCAAGTTCACAAAGATTTACTCCTATATTTACTTCTGAATTTTATCTTCTTCGTTCTTGTATTTAGGTCTATCATTCATTTTGAGCTACTTTTCATACATGCTGTGAATTACTGGTCAAGCTTCATTCTTCTGCATGTAGATATTCAGTTGACCCAGCATAATATGTTGAAACAGCAATTAATAATTGTCCATTGAATTATCTTGGTAACCTTCTCAAAAATCAATTGACCACAATGTAAGAGTTTATTTCTATACTCTCAGTTCCATTCCATTGATCTCTATATGTCTATTGTTGTGCCAGTAACAAATGTCTTGATTAATGTAAATTTTTTGCAGGTTTTGAAATCAGAAAGTATGAATCTTTCAACTTTGTTCTTCTTTCTTTAGTGTTCTTGGTATTTGTGTCATTTGTTTTTTTCACATGAATTTTAGCATCAGCTTCTCAGTTTCTGCTGAGATTTTTGATAGAAATTGTGTTGAATCTGCAGGTCCTTTTGGGGGATATTTCCTCAATGTAATAATCCTCAATTTATGAATATTTATTTAGAACTTCTTTAATTTCTTTGGACCATGTTTTATAGTTTTAACTGTACAAGCCTTGTACTTCTTTGTTAAATTTGTTCCTTTTTTATTGTTGTTGGTGCCTTTATAAATGATTGTTTTAAATATCTTTTTCAGATTCTTTGTTGCTAGTGAGTTGAAATACAATTGATTTTTGTTTATTGATTTTGTATCTTACCATTTTGCTGAACTTATTTATTAGTGATACAGTTTTTTGTAATGATTTCTTTATGGTTTTCTATTTACAACACCATGTCACCTACAAATAAAATAGTTTTACTTTTTCTTTTCCAATCTTGATGACTTCTGTTTCATTTTCTTGCCTAGGGATCCAGGTTAAAGTGTTCAATAGAAGTGGAGAGAGCACTTATTCTTGACTTGTTCCTAATCTTAGATGAAAAACTTTCACCATTTTAGTATGATATTAACTAGGGATTTTTCATAGATATCCTTTATCGTTTAAGGAAGTTCTTTTCTGCTACTAGTTTGTTAGGGATTTTGATAACGAAAGACTATTAAATTTTGTCAAATGCTTCTTCAGCATCTGTTGCGATGATCATGTGGTTTTGGTCTTCTAAATAATATGGTATATACATTGATTGTTTTATGTATTTTGAACCAACCTTGCTTTACTTAGATAAATCCAACTTGGACATAGTGTATAACTTTTTTAAATTGTTGCTGGGTTCAATGTGTTAGTATTTGGTTGAGTAGTTATGCATCTATATTCATAAGGGATATTAGTTTGATTTTTTTTTTCTTGTATGTCTTTGCCTGGTTTTGGTAGTAGAGTGATGTAGACCTCATTGAATGATTTGAGAAATTATTCAGGCTTCTATTTTTTAGAAGAGTTGCTGAGGATTTGGTGTTAAATCTTCTTTGAACATTTGTTATAATACAACAGTAAAGGGATCTGGAAATAGGCTTTTCTTTGCTTTCTTTAAATTACTAGTTGAATCTCTACTTTTATAAGTCTTTTCAGATTTTTTAATTTTGGTTTTAGTCACTTTAAGTGATTTGTATCTTCCTGAGAATTTATCCACTTCATCTAATTTATTGCATTTTTAGGCATACAACTGTGGTACCATATACTACATAATGTAATTATCTGGTAATTATATTTTATTCTGTAAAGAAGATAGTAATGTCATTTTCCCCTGTATGATTTTAGTAATTAAAGTATTGTCTCTTCTTTTTTTATTACTCTAGCTAAAGTTTTGTCAATTTTGTCTAAATATTTGAAAGAAACAGCTTTTGATTTTGTTGTTTGTCTCTAGTTGTTGTTTTTTAAATTTGTACATCTTTTATTTCTGCTCTGTTCTTTATTATTTAATTTCCTCTTCTTGCTTTGGATTTTAATTACTCTTCTTCATTTGGTTTCTTTAGGTAGAAAGTTTGGGTGCTCATTTAAAATCCTTGTTTTTTTTTATACAGGTGATTGCAGCTAAAATTTTTTCTCTAACCACTGTTTTAATTCAGTCCATAAGTTTTGTATTTTGTGCTTCCATTCATCGCAAAGTATTTTCAAATGTCCCTTGGTATTATTTCTGAGCCATTGCTTATTTATAAGAATGCTGTTTAATTTCCATAAATTTGAGAAATCCCCCCAAATTTTTTCCCTTATTGATGTTTAATTTCATTTCATTGTGGTTGGAGATTATACTATGTTTTAAATCATTTAAAATTCACTGAGGCTCATTTAATGGCCTAACAAATGATCTATCCTGGTGAATGTTCCATGTGCATTTAAGAATAATACTCTGTTGTTGGATAGTTCCATAGATGTCTAAGTTGTTGGGTTGTTCTATAGATGTCTGTCTACTTGATTTTTTAATGTTAAATCTTTTATTTTTGTGTTCATCATCTGCTCAGTTTTTGAATGTCATGAACCAGGAGATTAAGGTTAGATTACATAACAGGGCACATGCCTGGGTTTCAGGCTCGATCCCCGGTCAGGGGCGTGCAGGAGGCAGCCGATCAATGGCTCTCTCATCATTGATGTTTCTATCTCTCTCTCTCCCTCTCCCTTCCTCTCTTCGAAATCAATAAAAACATATTTAAAAAAAATAAAGTGTATCCCTTGCAGACAGCGGTTAGTTCATGTTTTTTAATCTCTTCTGTCAAGTGACTTTTTTTTTCTTTTTTGAGTATTAAATCCACTTAGGTTTAATGGAATTACTGATAAGGTGAGATATAAATCTGGCTTTTTTGTTATTGTTTTCTATATATCTTAGGTCTTTTTGTATGGTTATTTCCTTTGTCACTACTTTTTTTTGCCAAATAGATATTTCCTAGGGCATTATTTCAATTCTCCTTTGTTTCCTTACCATATCTTTTTTAGTTATTTTCTAGGGATTATAATTAACATGTTAACTAAACCAATCTAATTTGTATAAAGGCAAACTTAACTTTTATACTATATAAAACTGTGGCAATGTAGCTCCAATTCCCCCTTCTTTGTCCTTCGTTGATATAAATAAACAGTTTTATATAAGTCCATCAACACAGTTTTATAATTTTGTATTTGTATAAAAGTGAAGCATTAAAAGAAAAATACATTTATAATGTCTTTTACATGCATTTACTTTAACCAATGCTCTTTATTTCTTCCCATGGGCTTGAGTTAATATCTAGTGTCTTTTTCCGAGTGACTCATTTTATTGTTTCTTATAGGGTAGGCCCACTTTGTGTTTATCTAGGTGTGCCTAATTTCTCCTTCAAATATGAAAGGTAGTTTTGCTGAATATAGAATTATTGGATGGCATTTATTTTCTTTCAGCACTTTAAATAGATCATCCCACTAATATCTGGCATCCATTATCTGATAGTGAGTCAGCTATTAATTTTATTGAGAATCTCTCATGCGTGATGCATTGCTTTTCTCCTGCTGCTTTCAGTATCCATTTTGTCTTTGCCTTTTTTTTTTTTTTTAATATGTCTTTATCAATTTTAGAGAGAGAAAGGGAAAGGGAGAGAGAGAGATAGAAACATCAGTGATGAGAGAGTCATTGATTGGCTGCCTCCTGCATGCCCCCGACTGGGGATGAAGCCTGCAACCCAGGTCTCTCGCAAACCTTGGTCTCCTGGACCCAAGTCGATGCTCAACAACTGAGCCATGTCCGGCCCGGCTGACTTTGCCTTTTGACAGTTGCATCAAGATGAGTCTACATGTGTATCTCTCCAGTTTATCCTTTTTTGGATAGTTAATTGAGCTTTTTGGATATGCAGATTAGTGTTTTTCATCAAATTTGGAGAGTTTTTGTTTACTATTATTGATTTAAATATTCTGTTTTGCCCTTTCTTACCCCTGTCTTGAGACTCCAATTATGCATATGTTAGTATGCTTAATGGTATGTCACAGGATCCTGAGGCCCTATTTATTTTTCTTATTTTTCTTTCTTTCTTTTTCTTAGATTGGGTAACCTCAATGGACTTATCTGAAAGTTCACTTTTTCATTATTTTTGTATCAGTTTCAATATGTTGTTTATCCCCTTTAAAATTTCAGTTATTGGACTTTTCAACTACAGAATTTCTTCCTTTTAAGTAGCTTCTGTCTCTTGCTTGATATCTATTTGGTAAGATATTGTTCCCACAGTCTCTTTAATTTTTCAGTCATGGTTCCCTTTTAGGTCTTTGAACATATTCGTACCAGTTGACTTAAATTTTTTGAATGTTAAGATCAATGTCTGGACTTTCTCAGGGAGAGATTCTATTGACTGCTTTTCTCCCCCAAACCCCCGTCGAGTGGATGGGTCATGCTTTCTTGCTTTTGATATGTGTATGTGCTTCATAATATTTTATTAGAACTTAGGCATTTTAAAATAATATAAAGTGGGATCTGGCAACACAGACATACCTCCCTCCACCTGTCAGCTTGTTATTGCTAATTGTTATATACTTTGTATGGCTATTTGTTTGTTTTGTGTCTTTCCTGGACTAATTTCATAAGGTTCATATTCTTTGCCTTGCCTGGCCACTGAAACCTTTACTTGGTTAGCTTTGTCAGCTAATGATTGGGAAGGAGATTTCCTTAAATACCTTGTAATCCTAAGTCTCCCAGTCTTAGCAGAAGAGCTCCATTCCCATCTGTGTTTGCTTACGGTGCTCTGGCAGGCAGTTTACACCCTGCCTTAGCTTTCACTGCCTCCTTGTCAGAGCTTTAAGGTCAGACAGGGCTGAATAGTTAGGTCTTATTTTGTTTCTCTTTGGCATGCATACAGCTTTGCACATGGGTGTTTTCTTCTTGATTTCCAGGGATTGGTTAAACCTTTCTAAGTTCCCTATTGATATCATTCTCTATTTTTCTTTTAAATTTTGGGTCACCCTCTTCTTAGTCCCAATTTTTATTATCACCTCAGACAGGTGAGATTTTAAACTGTTGCCAATGATTTCGTAGATCCACAGTACAGGCTCTTTGCCATGGACAAGCTCTGAGTCAAGCGAAATATAGATAAATCATGAGAATTAAACTCATTTACCTGTACAAACAGGTAAATACTGACAATTGTCTGGGCTGGAACTTTATGGGGTGTTGTTACACCATGATGCCGCTTCCAGGGGCTGCTAAGCCGCTGGTTTTCACAGTTGCTAGCCAGGATAGTGTTTTGAACAGAGCTGTACAGTGGGGATAAATGGGTGGGCATAGCACCTGTTACAACACTTCAAACCTCACCTTCTATTAGTGAGATTCAGCCTATTTGTTTCTTGACTAATGTCTCCTCCAGTTGTTTCAAACATTTGGTTAACTTCTAGAGTTCTGAAAGAGTTGATTTTGCCAATTTTTATGAGCATTCCTGTTGGTTTCATGGAGGAGCAGCCTGTCAGAAGTATTGCTCTGCCATTCCTGCCTTTCTTCTTGTCCAAACATATTTTTAGTCTACATGTTTTATGTTGAATGTTCACCTCAATATTCTTCCTACTTTGGTTCTTAAGTACATAAATATCTAAAGAGGGAGACATCCAAATCAAATAGATAACACTTCCCTGGCTTACTAAATTCAGGGTTAAGTTTACTGCGGCCGTGAATCTAACCGGAGCTGCTGGTTTTGCTTTCATTATGGGAAAACTGTATACAGCATAACGTGGGGACAAAATGACCAGTATGTGCTTCAGTTTGAATTTTATCCTAAATTGCTTTCTAGATCTGGAACTTGCTCAGAACACTTCTGTGCAGTTTAATTTCCACCTTCTTTAATAGAAGAATAATGTGCCCTCTGAGATAGACAAATGTTGTAGCTGAATTCTATATGTCAATTGATACTCAACATTGGGAATTATATATTTTCTTTATGTAATTACCAAATTACAGAGTCTCCAGATGCTCCTGCCTATAAACAGTTCTGCATCTAAACATTATCTGCTTAACTTACATCCGCATGAGACTAAGCTGTTACAATTCCTCAAACCAAGATGTCCTGCTATTTCTCTTTTTGCCGCCTTATTTTCAATTTATATGTTTGCTGTGCTAAATTAAGAGGAAAAACCCAACATTGTTTACTAAGGAAGATACAAAAATGTAGTCTCTGAAATGATAAGGTCTTAATTATAAAAGGAGATTAATATGCTGAAGGAATGATGATCAGTGTTGTTATTTATAAACTATTTCTTTAGTAATCCCAGGGCAACAAATGGCTGCTTTCCCCAGTGACTAGATCTTCTTTTTCATTTTCCATGTTTTGTTGACCCCTTCTCTGCTCAATATCAGCCACTTTCATTTGGAATATATTTATTGTTCTGTAACTTTGTTCCATACCAGGTTATCAGCTATAAGCTCCTTAAGGGAAGGAACTAGATTTTATTCATTCATTTTTGCTTGCCTAATTTCTATCACATTGGTTATATGAGAAAAGAGATATAAAAACATAATAGAGTGCACTATTATAGTATTTCACACATATCTTTGAGCTTTAAAAACGGTTGTTTTAGCCCTGCCGGGCGTGGCTCAGCAGTTGAGCATCGACCTAGGATCCAGGAGATCGCTGTTCGATCCCCAGTCGGAGGCGTGCAGGAGGCAGCTGATCAATGACTCTCTCATCATTGATGTTTCTATCTCTCTCTCTCCCTTTCCCTTTCTCTCTCTGAAATCAATAAAGATCTATATATGTATTTTTTAAAAAAGGTTGTTCTATATAAAATTGTTAATATTTTGTCATTTTTACATTCAGATATGGAATTTTATGTGATGTAACTTAATATAAACATGTCTAAAATAGGTGGACATCAGATGCCAATTCATGGAACAAGTGGAACTGACCCCACTTCAGGATTTATTTTGGAAACTGAATTTGATGATCATTACCTTAAAGTATCTGCACCCCCATGTTCATGCAGCATTACTTCAATAGTCAACACATGGAAGCAACCTAAGTGCCTGTCAACAAGTTGAATGGATAAGGGATATGTGAGATATATACAGGGACGGGCAAAGGTAAGTTTACAGTTGTTCATATGGAAAAACACATGCAGGTTATGATTATTACAATAACTTTGTTAACTCAAAAGACACAGGATGGCCAAAAGTATACATATGTGTGTGTGTGTGTGTGTGTGTATCACATTATAATATACACACATACACACACACACACATAAGATATATATATATCTTACTTAGCATATACACACACATACTTACACACAAACATATATACACACACTGGAATATTACTCAGCTATAAGAAAAAATAAAATCACAGCTTTTGTGATAACATGAATGGAATTTGAGGACATTATGCTAATTGAAATAATTCAGAAAAAAATAAATACTTTATCATCCCTTGTATATTTGGAATCTGAAAAAGCTGAACTCATAGAAATAAAGAGTAGAATGGTGGTTGCCAGAGGTGGGGGGTAGGGAAATGGGGAGATGTTGGTCAAAGGGTACAAAGTTCCAGTTATAAGTTGAATATGATCTGAGCATCTAATGAACAACAGGTGAAAATAGTAAATATTACTGTATTATATACTTGAAAGTTACGAAGAGAATAACTTAAATGTTCTCCCTACATACACACATAAATGGTAATTAGGTGAGGTGATGGATGTGTTAACTAAACCTAATAGGGTAATCATCTCACAATATATACAATAAGTGTCGAAGCATCCTATATACCTTACACAGCACTATATGTCAATTATATCTCAATTAAGCTGGAAAATATGTAAAAATAGTAATAATTGTCTAATCTTAAATCAGTTCTATTTTCTTTTTCCCCTTGAATTTACTTATGATAGATAAAATTTGTTCATTTCTAAACATAACATTTTGTCATACCATATATCAGTTAAGATGACTTCTGCTAGAATAAATTGAAAAACTGAATTAAACTGGCCTTTTTTAGTTTGCAACTAGGAATCCAGGGGAAAATATGATTCCCTCATGCATGCCCCTTTGGTTTGCTGGCTTCACATCTTATACCATAATGTCTAATGAACAATGGAGCCCACCTTTTATATTTTATTTCATTGAATGTGACCCCTTCCCAGAAATCTCAGACTATTTATATATCTATTCCCATGATAAGGCATCTGCCAAATGGCTTAGGCCTCATTTTGAACCAGTCTGTTGAAATTACTCTTAGACTCTTCAAAATACTCCAGGAAACAATGGATAATGCCATTGCATGAGACATACGATGGCACTGACAATTGAAATGAATGTGCATTTATATATTGTGTGTACAGTGCAACGAAAGAGGAAATGCAGTGAGAAGCGATGAAAGAAGAAAATGACAGATGCATTTCAGCTAACCACCAACTCATGGTACAAATGTAGAAGAATGGTAAAATGTAGGAGAATTCTATGGGGAATGAAAGAGACTCTCACCTCCTACGGCTGGAGGGAAACATTTGCTAAAAATCATGCCCAAGACTCAAATGGGAAAAAATTGTAATGACTACGTAAATACTCACCCAGTATACAAAATTGGACATGGCATCCTGTGATGTTGGGCTACTATATTTCAAAATAAAATATAAAATTTGAACCAATGGTCATTTTGTGGCACTATAACCCTCATAGGCAGAATACACAGGCCTGGGAACTATATTGCCTGGAAATAAGATTTGTTCCTCTCATCATAATTTCCCATGACCCACTTGGGAATTTGTGTTTCTACATGCACAATTTTAGGCACTGCTGGAATAAAGAAACTGATTCCTAAAGTGTGAGTAGTGGGGAGGGGAAGTATGCTTTTGTCAGGAAACACAGTAAGGGTCCACTAGTCCTTACCCTTTGTCAAGATCGAGGCTGCCCTTTGTCATTTTAGGCTCCTTTTGACAGTAGACAGAGACAAGAAAAAGGAGTTTGTTACGTCTTTAATGTCTGTAGTCACTGATACTATCTTGAATGCCAACATGGAGATTCTGGAACATGATAGATTAGTCTTACTTAAAGGCAGTATTAACTGCTTCTGCTTCTTTTTGCCCATATTTTTATCCCTGTGATAAGAATCAGATATCATCCTGTATGTAACAGGATCTACTGTAGGTGAGGATCACAAAAAACTAATTTGGCCTTTATAGAGGACATACAGGCAGCTGTCTCTCCTCTCCTTGCAAGCGCCTCTTTGGAATATAATGGGAAGGATCCTGGGTCCTTACAATTTGTTATCTAAATAAATGATTTCAGGGGAAGATGCAACTTGTGTGTACAGGTTTACAACTCAAGGATTATCTCCATATCTTAGGGAGGTTACTGGGTCTGAAAAGTACAAGAAGTTCAGTGTGGCAAATACAGGCGCTGCATCAATAACCTGTCCATGAGCCCCAGGCTACTTCCAAGTGACAGTTCTTTCATCTCACTGCTTAAAAGCTTTCGTTTGAAAAAAAAAAAAAAAAGCTTTTGTTTGTTTGTCACAGGACTTGGAAGTTACTTTGAACAGTAACAGGTTTGTATATCAAGATAATTAATACTTCTCAAGAGCATACCTATGCCATGATTAAATTGGAACAAAAAACCCAGCTCTTCTGCCTTTGCTGAAAGAAGCATGTTTTTACATAATTTCTAAAACAATTTCTGTGGAACTACATTAAAAATGTAATTATCCTAACTGAAAGTATTGTCAGAGTGACATCTAGGTGATGTATCCCCTGGGGTTTTGTGGTGATGGTTAATATACCTTACTCTTTTTTTTATAGTAAGGCTGCTGAATACAATGTGGCATTTGCAACCTAAAAAAAAAAAAAAAAAAAAAAAGATAGCCAACAAGCAGAAGGCTGATGTTAGATTCCCAAATGGATTTTTTAAAATTATTCACCCAGTTTTCAGACCTGAGCTACATCTCAAACACTGAGCATACGGATTGAAGTGGAGGCTGGATCCCTTTGGCCAAGAACCTTTTAAAATCACTTATTGTAAACTCTTCCCAAGGAAATCTGCTGCAATTTAGTGAAGTAACTGTAAACTCCACTAAAATAAAAGACAAAAAATACACACAAAAAGAAATATGCTATAAGAAAAAGAATATATAAATTTCTTTCATGTGCTGTTAGATACTAGTCCTTAACTGATTCTGATATCAGAAGAACAGAAATAACACTATTTCTTAGTTTCCAAGAATGCATGTTTAGGATGATGTACTAAACAAATGGCAGATTGTCTACTACGACAGTCTATATCATGTGGGGACAAATAAAAGCTCCAGAAACTGTCCCTAGTTCAGATCACCATGGTAAGTCAGAAGCAATACTGGATCCTAGTAGGATAATTTACAATGAATAATGACATCATCAGGAAGGGAAAGGATGCAGATGCTGTGAATCTCATCAATTCCTAGTGGAATTCACCTGCACGTTCTCCGGGAGAAACAGCGAATGAGCCACGGCAAGTGATGGGAAGGTAAGCGGTAGGCCCAGGCTCAGTCCCGGCTGCTGTGCTGGTTTGGTGCCTTCGCTAGAACTGATCAACACGACCTCTGATTCCTAGACTGTGGCTATTGATCTGGGAAATAATTTATTTTAATTGTCTTTGGAAAAAGGAAAAAAATATTCTCCCAAAATGAATTTATTGATTCTTAAAAGTTTCCTTTGCTTTCTATTTTATGAATTTATAATAATATAATTTTCAGCTTTCTAACTTTCTTTGGGTTTAATTGCTTTTAAGTTTCTAACATTAAGTGACTAGTGAGCTCATTGATTTCTAGACTTTCTTCCTAAAATATGCACTAAAGTGCATTAATTTCCCTCCAATCACAACTACACAATATTTTGATATGTTGAATTTCCATTAATACACAGTTAAAGTGTTTTCTTTTTTCCATTATGATTTATAAATATAAAACCTTATACCCAAACATCTGGCAATTTTTTTAATTGTTGTTATTAGTGATTTATAGCTTAATTTCACCATCGTCTTTTTATATATTTCATATAATTTCATTCCCTGGAAATTTATTGAGACATGAGGTACAACATAATATGTGGCTTTTTGGGGTAAGTGCTCCATAGGTACTTGAAAATAATACTTATTCTATTATTATTAGTTACACTGTCTTGTATCAGTCAATTAGATCATGTTTGTTAATCTTGATCAGAAATTCTATATTATGCTCTCATTTTTTTTCCTCTGCTTTGCTTAGTCTGTCAATTACTGAAATAAATTTGCTAACTCTCCAATTCTGATTATGAATTTATTAATTTCTGCTTTTAGTTCTGCTTTTTATAGGTTGACATTCAGTGCATACTCACTTAGAATTGTAATAATTTTCTGCTGAGTTAACCCCATTTTACTTTAAAATGTCCCTCTTTATTTCTAGTAATCCTTTCTGCCTTACTCTCTACTTTTCCTGATATTAATATAAAAAAGCCTTACTTTTAAACTGTGTGCGTTTTATACCTTTCTGCCATCGTTTTACTTGAATGTTCTGCGTCTTTAACTGAAATGGTGTCTCTGTAAGCAGCATATGATTGGGCATTTCTTTGTTTTGTCTGCATTTTTAAAGAGTACAGGTTGACAGATCTCTGTGTTTAATTCATTTACACTCAAAATAATTATTGGAGTTGGGTTTGATCTATCATAATATTGTTAGTTTTTTATCCTCCCACTGAATTTATATTAATTTACTCATTTTTTGCTTTCTTTTGAATAAATAAAACAATTTAAAAATTATTTCCTTTCTCTCCATTAGCTTGTTAAATATAAATCCTTTTAATATTATTTTATTAGATGCCTTGAATAGTTCAACATGTGTGTTTGACTTATTACTTCCAAATATGCTTGCTAATTAAATTTTCAAGATTCTCCATGCAATTCTAGGACCGTGGTCTACTAAATCCATTTACTTTCTTTTTCTCTCTTATGTTATTGTTAGCATAAATTTTAATTTTACATATATTCTGTGATTCCTAGTCTTTAATAATTGTTTTACACAATTTTTTTACATATTTATGTTTTTCTTTTCACTGTTTTTATTTCTCGCGCATTTGTGTTTTCTATCTGTGGCAATTTTCTTTCTATCTGAGAAATACCTTCTAGCATTACATTAGGTACAGATTTACTGGTGTCACATTCTCTCATCTTTTGTTTGCCTAGTACTGTCTTTTGTTTCACATTACTTTTGAAGTTAATTTGTATATATTTCTAGGCTGTATTGGACTACTCTCTGAGCTATATTAATTATAAGCTCTGGACAGAATAATTTTTTAAAAATGTGTTTGAGGGCACTAGAGAGTCAATAAAATTATGAGGGGGGAATGGAGAGTCAATCACTAAAAGGCAAAAGTTGGAGATTTGCATTTATATAGCAATTTTATATTATTTCATTTATATAGTTGAGATATATCCTACTCCTTGTGGAGCAAAACATCTAAAATTGAAGTATAAAGGTGTAGTCTTTCTGGCATGAAAAGTTAGAGGATTTGGAACAGTAGCAGTGTGAAGGGACATACACCTTAAATAAAGACCCATAGTTGGGGAATCCTAAAAATATGTGTGACAGTCATAGGCAGTTTCTTGGATGACCCCAGGATTGCACTTTATAAGGGAAATTCTTAGTTGGTCAAAGTTGTGGACAGATGGAAGTTTGAGGAAAATGAGCAGAGATCTCAGTTGCTGCTTATACAAAAAAACAGGGCTTAGATATTGTTCCAACAAAATTAACTCCTTGCTAACTCCTATAACAAAATTGAATCTCTAAAGAAGAAGAAAAATGAAAAAATCTCTTAAAATATGTCACCAATGTGTAGTATGCTATAAAAAATTATTTGACGTGAGTAGAAAGAAGGAAATGTGACCCAGAGTCAAGATAAAAAATAATCACTAGAAACCAACCCTGAGATAATCTAGATGTTTAGAATCATCTGGCATGGATTTAAAGCAGGTATTATAAATATGTTTTAAACGTAATAGAAAATATGGTCATAATTATTAGAAGTATGTGCGATCTAAGTAGAGACATGAAAACTAAGAAAAAAACTCAGCAAAATCTAGACTTTGAAAGTACAAAAGTTGAAAAGGAATTTAATAGATGGAATTAGAATCACATTGTATACTTCAGAGGAAATAGTTAGTGAAGCTGACAACATATCAGTAGAAATTGTTCAATCAGAATACCAGAGAAAAATAATTTAAAAAAGAGAAACATGTCAGTGACAACTGGGACAATATCAAGGGGTACTTGAAATTTCAAAAGATGAGAAAAGATAATGTTTTTTAATGGAGTAAATAATGACAAAAATGTCCCAAATATGAATACAAACAAAACCACACCTAGGCATATCACCCTCGAACTATTGAAAAAACAAAGATAGGAAAATATTGAAAGCAGCATAAAGAAATGAAACACTACACACATGATGAAAATCATGAAATCACTGGTCTTTCCCATCAGAAACAATGGATGTCAGGCGACAGCAGTAAAGTGTTGTTGGACAGTTAAAAACAAAAACAATCAACGCAGAAATCACTAAAAAGATTATTCAAAAATTAAGGCAAAATGAAAGCATCCTTCAGTGAATCAAAAGCTGAGATAATTTTTCTTAGCACAGTTGTACTCTCCAAAATGCTAAAGAAAAAATCATTAGACTGGAATGAATAGTAAGATACTGGGGTTGGTAAATGAAATTATACTGCTGCAAGTTTCTACATTTTATTTGCTATGATACAATGCTAATCTTAACTCAACTGTGATATGTTAAAATATAAATGGTAATCACCAGAGCAAACATTTAAAATAAAGCAAAGAGGCATAGCGGAAAAGACAATACAGAAAATAAAATACAATATCACACCAATTTTATTCACATAAAAGTAAGTAGGAAAGAAGTAATAGAGGAAAGCAAGAGATGGGATTTATAGAAAAAATAGCAAACTGATAGGCTTAAATAAAATCATTTAAATATTATATTGAAAATAAATGAGCTGACACACTCCAATCAAATGCACAATTTGTCATACTGGAACAAAATGCAAAATATATTCTGCCAACAAGAGATGAGATTTAAATAAAAAGGCACAGATTTAAAATAATTGAATGAAAATAAAATGCTAGGTAAACAATAACCATAAGTTTATGTGGCTCTATTCATATCAGACAAAATAAACTTCAAGGCTAGAAATACATTATTAAAGAAAAACACACAGATACCATTAAAATAAAAGGAAGACAAAAAACATTTAGAAGTGTGTGCACCAGATAAAAGTACTTCAAAACATATGAATAGCTGACAAAATAGAGGAAGAAGGCACATATTAACAATAATTTGTTAATTTAAAAAAATGGAGATCTTCTTAGTAGTTGAGAGACTAAATAGACAAAAAATATTACTCAGGTTGTAGAGTATCTGAATAATACTATAAACCACATTAGCCTGATTGAAATTATAGAAGACTACATGCAATTACTGTAGAATATGCATTTTTTCCCTAACTGTCCAATGATAATTCATCATGACAGTGCTTATGCTGGGTCATAAAAGAATAAATAAATTTTACAATTAAAAAAGTTGGAATTATACAGTAAAACTGCTGACTATGATAGATGAAGTTAGAAATTTGTACTAATTAAAAAAGACTAAATATTTAGAAATTAAACAATGCATTTTCAAATCATGGATAAGAGAAGAGATCAATAATGAAGTTATAAAGTATTTAGAGCTGAGTGATAATGAAAATATCACACAAAAAATTTCTGAGATGCAACTAAAGCAATGTTACATAGGAAAATTTTTTAATGTTTTTATTAGAAAATGAATGTTTAAATTGAATAATCTAATTTTTTACCTTTGGAATCTATAAAAAGATAAACTAAATTAAAAGCAGAGTAATTGCTTCTTTTAAGTGGCAAGTGGTTCTTTTCACTGGATGAGATGCCCTGATAAGCCCCAGAGCACTAGATCCCCTAAAATTTTTCCCTTATTTGACAGGCCTCTCAATCATTTCAGTGTTCATCCCTCACTCTTCAGTGCCCATGTGGGCTTAACAAGAGCACTTGCCAGTCTTTGCCACTTGAGTCCAATGAACATGACATCACCAACATTGTGGACCAATGCGAGCTTCTGTGGACTATGCAGAAAGAGCAGGGACAGAATGAACTCAGCGCTGCGCTGCGCCAGTAAAGCTACAGACCTGCTCATCTTTTGTGAATTTGATCTGCTTCTGTTTCTTTTTCTTTCTTTTTTTGTTGTTGTTAATCCTTACCCGAGGATAGTTTTTCCATTGATTTTTAGAGAGAGTGGAAGGGAAGGAGGAAGGAGGGGAGAGAGAGAGAGAGAGAGAGAGAGAGAGAGAGAGAGTCAAACCCAAGGCTTTTCAGTGCTCAGGCCAATGCTCTAACCACTAAGCCACACCAGCCAGGGCTGTTTCTACTTTCTTAAACCAATGGGGGCAAGGGGACATGTGCCAAATTAATTGCTGTCTATGCTCTGAGGTCAGGGGGTGCCGCTGGCTGGTTCCACAGTTGGCTGGGTCTGCTGGCTGGGCTCTGTGTTCAAGTGAGGCTGCTGAGTGGCCTTCCTGATTGGGCTGGGCTGCTGGCCTTGCTCCTCGGTGAGGTGAGGCCGCTAGCTGGTCTCTGCTTTCGCCTTTGGTCAGGCAATATCACAGCCTCTGTTCCCTTGCAGGGTGGTGGTGCCACAGTGTTGAGCAGGGCTGTCATCTGGTCTCCGAAATTGCTCCATGGTCAGGTGGGGTCATTGTCTAGGCGCCTTAGGCAGTGCTTCATTATTGGGTGGGGTCACTGACTGGGCCCCTGCCACAGGCAGCTCTTAACAATCTAGCAAAGCTACAGGCTGAACTCTGCCGCAGGCGGCCTTTGTGGCTATGTGGTGCCACGGTCTGGGTGCTGAGGTTATTCAGTGTCCCTCTTCAGGCTCTCTCGTTAGGCAGGACCAGAGGCTATACTTAGGAGTTGGGCAGGGCTGCTGAGCTGGCTTCCCGCCCTATGGCAGCTGGAGAATGGACTGCGCGGTTGCCCAGCCTCTCTGGTCAGGCTTCCCCAGACTGGAGACTATACTCAGCAGTGAGCAGGGCATCAACTTTGCTTCCCTGCCTGGGTGGGAAGTAGAATGGGCTCCAGATCCAGTAAGGCTTGCTGGGTGAGGACCAAACCAAGCTCACTGAGCTGACAACTGGGCTCCCTGGCCAGATGGGGGCACTGGTTCTTTTCTGGAGAGGGGCAGAGCTGCTAGCTAGGATCTCTGCTCAAGCACTGTCAGGAGGAATGCAATCTGGGGGCTGAGCACTGTTTGCCCTAACGCCTCTTCTTCATCTCTTTCTGATCTCCGGTGGTTAAGCCTCAGAGAGTCCTCTAGTAATCCCTGTGAGACCAGATCTGAGTGGGTCTCCAGGGAAGCGATCCATAGTGGGAGGAAACTGGATGTCAATCTCCGGCTCTTTTTCCCACTTGGAGAAACTAGGGCAGCAAGGCCCTTTCGGTGTGGTGCTGTGCCAGCCTGGGAGGGCAGTAAGGTTGCAGGGCTCCTCTCACCTTCTAATGTGGTCCTTTTGGTCTCTGGTCCAAGGGAGTGATTCATCCCTGGATTCTGGGATTTCCTCAGTGGTGTCCGATTTGTCTATTGATAGTTACTAGTCGGTCCTCCAAGGAGGACTGAAATGAGGAATGACCTATGTTGCCGTCCTGATGATGTCACCCAGAAACATATCATGCTCATGATAACCTGTATTACCAAAGTGAAGAAGGCTCTTTACTGCTTGTATGTCAGGGAGATCACGTAGATATGGAAATGAAAATTCTAGCCACTATCCATTGGAGGCTCAGAGCTTAATTTGTTTTTAGCATCCTGGTCAGCAAGCTTAGATTATTATCCTATATTGAATATTAGATGACCATGTGCCAAGTAATGTGTTGGTTAGTTAGGAAATTCATTCTGACACCACTACCATTGCTGCTGAGAGATTTTCATTGTTTAATTTAATCTATAAAATTGTACTAAATATGGGAGTTTACATAGGTGACTTAATTCAATCTGTCACATAAGGGCATTGAGATAATCATGCAGAATTAAGTTAGTATGTATGTCTTTGAAATGTGCTTCTTTTTATTATTTATGTAGTATAAGTTGGCCATGAGATTGACTACCTCTGTGAATTTGCTTTCTTTTTAAAATGTATGTCACACACAGGTTAATATGTGTAAATAGTCCTTTCTCCAATTTTCCAGATTTTTGATTTATGTGCAAAGTTGTGAATCACATTGAATCTCCTAAAAGAATCCTCACTCTCCCACAAACTTCCTGTGTTTGCAGCCTGTTTGAACGTTTATATTTAGAATTCTCAAACAAGCCCAGAGAGTAAGAAATATACAACAGAAACATCTGTTCCTCTTGGCAAACTATTTCATGCTTTTTTACTTTTGCAAGGTCAAGAAAAATACCTTGGGATTGTTTTCCTATCTGAGGGGTTTTACATTTCTTCTTTGTAATGTTAGCCTTATTTCAATGCTTTAACACACACACACACACACACACACACACACACAGAAATACACACACACACTCAGGAGACAGAAAAATGTACATAATGGTGAGATCAATAGGAACAATTGTTTTTCTTTTTTCGATATGTGATTTTTCCCTTTAGCAGTTTACTAGCTTAATGAGAGAAAAATAACCACCCTTTACCTACCCAGCCGACCTTTCTGCTACAGCATCTCCACCCTCATTCATCCCACCTTTAGATTTTATAAGCATGAAAGAAATGTTTTTAAAAGCAAATGTTTTTTGATGTCAGCTTCTCTGGTTGCTCCACAGTTAGCTAAGGTCAAAACTATAAAGCTTATTTATCCCTTTTGGCAAGGCTGGAGGCTGAATTTACTTTTTCGAAATATACTGTAAAGGTCAGCGCTGAATGTGGTATGGTTCCTGTTAGTTCTTGCTGGGCAAGACCTCAAGAATAGTTCCCTTTCTGAGTGGGGTTGGAGGGAGTGCCTTAGGAAAAGAAAATATGATTTTAACACTCGCCTCCCTGTCTAATTCCCTCTTCAAAAATACAAAACTTATCTAAGCCTGTGGGACCAATTAACTTTTTAAAGGCTAAGGATAGCCCTAAGTCAAGATAAAGCCTTTAAAATTATTGTTTATTTTACAGTGAGTATCTCTAACATATTATGGTCTTTTGCTTGATAAAAATAATATTGTTGCCAACTGTGCTGGGAAATCATAAAGGCCTTGCTAATGGGAAGTGGCTTTAAAAGACAGGGGATGCGAATACTAAGTTAATTACTGTTTAAATAGGAACCTCAAATTGTTAGATCTAAAACTGCATAAAAACTATTAACTCAATATTTATTTAAGGCGTATGCTGTTATGAACTATAAGAAGGTGTACCAATACCAACTTTTATTATCAGAGTGAAATGAGTCCGGCATTAAAAACATTTGCTCAAGGGGGAACATTTTCAGGACATGCCTAACTATTAGTAACATTGAAATAACCTATGTAAAGCAGCTAATTTAATACTTGCCACCTTGTAAGCACTCAGTGAATAGGAGTGATTTTTATTGATTTAATGGCTACAATTCTCAGGCCATAAGTCTTGCATAAAGTTTATAATTCTTTCTATGATTAAATTAAATGGTGTGTGTTTTTTTGAGCCTTCATTCTACTAGGCACCAAATACTAAACTTAAAAAATTGGTTTTTAATTTGCGGGGTTATTTCTGTTGGGGATTTAATTAAGGTCAAAGCCTATTCTTGGGAGGCAAGATATGTCTAACAAAGGTCATGGCCATGTATTTTTGATGGTTTCTACCATGAAGACCTCATTCACTTCTGCTCCTTGATGGTGGGTCCCCGAAGATCACTGGTTCATTTTGAAGCATTTTTTTCATCTTGCTTTAGCAGCCTTCCAGGACTCCTAGATTGAGGTACCATATTTGTGAGCTCCTAGCTGCAGAGGAAAACATATCATGTGGGTGCAAACAGGGATTCAATCAAGTTGTCTCAGAACTGGCTCCCTATAGAGCTCATGCAGATATTTCCGATGCTCTCACCCCAGGCTGGGAACAGGAGAACTCTGATCCTTGATTAGTCCTGCGTTCTAAGCTAAAAAGATGTGGTTCAGGCTTCCATCTGCTCTTGAGTTCCCCAAACTAACATCTATCAGTAGCTTTCATACTCACTCCAAGATTTGATTGTCCAGGGGAGACAAGTTCCCTGCTATTCAGGGAATAGCCAGATTTAAACTCTTATTTTATTTCTCTTTAACTTTTCTGGACCAACTTTATACAGTCATAGGGGTGGTGGTTAAAAGTGAGGTAGCTGAAGGTACCAAAAAAATTAATTCTGAATGTTTAGTTTTCTAAATTACTTATAGCATAAATTTTAACTTCTAAATCATTTAGGTTTTAAGATTTTGAAAGTAAAAAGTTTTGGCTTATGAAATGAAAGCTTTTCTTGCCTTTTTTTGCTGTAACTAAATTAATAATAAAGGCTCAGGGTGAATGGGAAAAGGTAAAAGCCAAATCAAAACCTTAGAATATTACCCAGCTACATTTTTTCATACTTAATGATGACTACCTTTAATTGGTTGCCAATCACCTGATAGTCAATGAACCAGTATTTTAAAACCAATATTCCCAACTTCAAATAAAATTAAAGGTAGACTTTCTAATCTTTTTTCCCCCCGATAATGTCAAAGGGGTTACAGAACACATAAAAATAAAATTAACATCTTTGCAAGTTTCAAAGTTTGCCTTCTCCCCTTGCATTTTAGGTACTCAGATTAATTGAGAAGACTACATGGGAGGTTGAGCTGATTAGATGTCTTCCAGTGAACTAGGAAGATATCTACTATGGAAATTTTTAAGATTTTAAATAATCAGTAGAGATGTAATAAAGTAATATATTCTCATTTTAATACATCAAGACTAAAATCAGTTGCAGACAGTAAAAGAATGAAAATTTTCTTTCTTGAAGGCTATATGTAAGTTCTATTTTAAATTAGCCAACCTGAAATCAGGTATTTTGATAAGTTCAACCCCTAATAGGGGTTTTAATAATATTTCAATAAATCTAAGAAAAAGTCCAAATATCTTAATGTAGTTTATAAGGTTGTCTATGCTCTTCTCCAGCCTTATTTCTCTTGCTTCCATCCACCAGCCCCTAACAAACACCCTAGATACTGTTTCTTCATTTTTCTTCATCTGCCAAACTTGTTATCACTCCTGAGTGTTAGAACCTGCTCTTTTCTCTACCTGGATATATATTTTTATTTTGCCTTCCTTACAAAAATCTACCCTTGTCCTATCCTCAATTACCTATTCCAACCTAATATTCATGTTACCACTTAGATGTCATTTCCTCTAGAGAGCCATCTGATTATCAAGTGTCTATGTAATACTACCTATTTCCCACATTTTAGAATGTCTCCTTTTATGGCACTCACTTTACAAATATATATTTTATAACAGCTCTTATTGAGATATGTTTACATGCCATACAATCCACGCATTCAAAGCATACAATTCATTGATTTTTAGTATATTTACAGTTATGCAAACATCACCACCATCAATTTTAAAAGATTTTCATCACCATAAAAAGAAACCCTGCACCCTTTAGTTATCACCCCTACTCCCCCTGATCCCTGCTGACTCTAGGCAACTACTAATTTATGTTCTGTTCCGTAGACTTACCCATCTTGGAAATGTCATATGAATTTAATTACATAAAATATAGTCTTTTGTGACTAGTTTCTTTAACTTTTAAAAAATTAAAAAGTGGTTAACTTTTTCTAAAGTTAAGCTTACTATTACCATGTTAGTCAGCCATTCCACTACTAAGTATCTACTTGAGAGACAAAAAGTACATATCCATACAAAGACTTGTATACACATATTAACAGCAGCTTTATTTGTAATCGCTTAAGACTGGAAAAAGCCCAAGTGTCCATCAACAAGTGAATGGGTTCAGAAATTGTGATATATTCAATGCAATTAATTTCTCATCAGTAATAAAGACAAACTATTGATACACATAAGTGAATACATAATCAAAATAATTATACTGAGTGACAGAAGCCAGGCTCCCCAAAATACATCTGTAGGATTCCATTTATGTAAGTTCTATTAAATGCAAATTAATCTTGAGAGACAAAAAGGAAGATGTAATATTTGCTCAAAAGTGGATGTTTAGTTAGTGTTTCTCTTCCCTCCAAAATGTTAAATATATAACCACATGAATTTGAATAACTATGGATGCAATTAAGACTTAGGAATTTATTTATCCAATGTCATCAAAACTCTAAATGTCAAGTTATCTGACAGAATATTTTTTCAAAACATTTCTTCCACCCAATAGTTCTTGGAGGGTGTCATCCCAGACCATTTCAAAGCTTTTACAACTCTTTGACACCACTCCTAAAGTTTTTGGCAAGTTTTTCTGAGTAACATATAAATGAAAAGGACAATAAAAGAGATCATATTGAAGCATTAAACTGATGGAGTAGGGGTTTGAGCTCTTTGAAGATTTAAAACAGGTGGAGAAAAGAATAAAAATACACTCATAAATATATTCCCCAGTCAAAAGCAGTCAGTCCAAAAAGTATGCACGAAAGCCTATGCGATTTCTAGTATTCCGAGCATCTGTTGTATCTGCTGGATGCAACAGGCAAACATTGTTATTTCCATAATGATGATTATTGAATGTGGGCATGACCATAAGGCAAGGTATTGGATCAATGAACAGGTACACACAGGAGACATATTTTAAAGATTACTTCTCTGTAACATACAACCGATTTATAGGCTTTAAAATGCAAGAGGACTTGTTCAGCGTCCAGTAATACTCAGCCTGTAAAAAAGTCAAAACCAACATATGGTTGTTAAAAATCAGCCATTTAAAGTAGCAGGGAGTGAGTGAGTGAGAGTATAGTATAGTGAGAATATAGTCATGCTTACACATTTACCATATTTTTCACTGAATTTGGTGCTGCCCTGCCTTAGCTCCTTTGTATTTTGTGCCATCAGTGTTCTAAGCAAACTTTTTTGAAGCACATTCTTAATGACTCTTCAGAGAAATAGAAAAGAGAAAGAACAAAAATTAACTAACGACCAAAGAAAACACAAACATCAAAAGGTTCCTACAATAAGAAAATAAAAATATATACAAAGGAAAAACATACCAATATAATAAGCAATAAATATTAAAAAATTCTTAGAGTTTTCTGTCTCAATAACAATGATTCTTCTATCTGGAAATTTCATACAAAGAAGATAAAGAAAATATCTTAAGTGCATTAAAAGTAATATTAGGAAATTATGCAGTTGATATTAGGATATGTAAGCATTTTTTAAGACTAAAAAAGCTATTTTTACCTAGCCATTTAAGCATGATCTGTCTCGCCAGAGATTTATACTATACTTTTTCTGAGGCTGATTATGTACTCGGGACTTTATAATAATTCTACTGCTTTCTCCATCCCACAAGTTATTTCTCCATGATTCAACAATATGGCCTTTCTTTCATAATCAAAGTGGTTGCCTTGTTTCTTATTTTAACTCCAGAGCCTCTGCCTTCTCCCTTTCTGCTGTGAATTCTTATTTCATTTACCTTGTTAAGACACTTTAATACGTAATTTGTTATTTTGATCCCCTCAATTTCATATACAAGTTTTGTCTTCTCTAAATGAGGACACAGGCCGTGGATATATTCATTCTTGTTTTTCCCCACAGTAACTTGTTTAACAGCTGAACCTGAAGCATCAGTTAAGTACAGATAAAAGAGCATATATAAGAAACAACCTGTGTTCTTGAACAGTAAGGTAGAAAAAATAAGCAAGGCTTCCAATTTCATCTCTTAAAAATACCTTAAAACCTATTTTTGCGCTATATCCTTGAAAATATGATCCTTTGTTAGAGATAGTTAAAACTGTCATATCAAATTGGAGATAAGACAAAAAAAGTCCCTAAGATTTAGACATATTAATGGGAAATAATAAAGAGAAAAAATACTGCAATTTCAAAGCCATAAGAAGGTTTTCTGTGTAATAATGTATAAACCAGTAATATGTAATTAGACACACGTGATTTCTCTGTTCTAGCTCCACCAAAATTCTGAACACTTGGTATTGTAAACATGAAGTTGAACCATAACCCAAAGCAAGTAATAAGTAGGGTTTATGTAAACTGTCAATCTGTGGAAGCTAATTTTTGTGTGACATGCTTCTTGTATAATAAGTGGATTTTCACTCCTGCAGAATTCTTTTTCAGATCTCCAGCTTTCCATATTATTAGATGTGTTATAAACATACGTGTATTTCTGACTAAGACATATTTATTACTAAGCATAAAGGTATGTATTACATCATGACCCAGGTCACTAACATACAGTATATTTTCATGAGTTCATGTCTTTATATAAAAAAAAACAAAAGTTTTGCAAAACAACATTATCTCTTATTATATGATTGATAATTTCTTTACTTTCTTGGTCTGTACTGAGTATAATGTGGTGACTAAAGAATATCTCTTTATATGACGTGAGTGGGATAGAAATGAGGTATCATGGGAAACATATTTCTTCTTTTGAAATAAACCACAAGTGAAAACATACATTTAGTCTTCAGTACTTTAAACACCATACACATATTTTTTAATATATCTTTATTGATTTTAGAGAGAGGGAGGGAGAGGGAAAGAGAGAGAGAAACATCAATGTTGAGAGAGGCATTGATCACCTGCCTCCTGCATGCCCCTGACTGGGAATTGAGCCCACAACTGGGGCATGTGCCCTGATCCAGAATCAAACCATAATCTTCTGGATCCTAGGTTGATGCTCAACCACTGAGCCACATCCGGCCTAAACACCATAGTCTTCACAGATAATAGGGAAAAGAGAAAAATTTGAGAAAGTCAATTCTCTCAAATAGAGAAATTATATGTTAGAAACCTAAAGATTTATCAATCTAAAATTAGAAACCTGTGTTTCCATTACGTAACCTTCACTGTATAAATTTCTTATCAGTGTAGTAATACACAGAAACGTTTAGGACAGTAACATAAAATATTAAAAACAGCTTTTGCAAACAAAACCTATAACAGGTCTTTATATTTAACACTTATCTACTTTAAATGCTGTCTGCTTCCAAATAATTAAAAGAATTTTCAGATCTTTTCATTGCATATTTGAAAGCAACAGCCACAGATTAAGACTGATATAGTTGGTTGTATTGGCCGTACGAATTCCATACACTCTGTTGACATTGATGATGCAATTTTCTGAAATAGTGAAAAAACTTAATAAATTCTAAGAAAAATTCAATCTACCCTTGATTTAAATAATATTCACATTCCTGAGTTACAAAATTGCAGTTTATAAATCTGTCAAAAGTGTATAAAACACATGTGGCACTGAGCACAGAAAATTATAATTACCAGCTACTACATGAATATCTTCTAGGATGTCACAGTGTTATAGATGTTCAAAAATAATTTTGTGTGTGGTTAGGGAGTGTCCTACACATAGCTTAACTCCTAGCATGTCTGGCCCCCACCAACCAA
Source organism: Miniopterus natalensis (assembly GCF_054644295.1). NCBI lineage: Eukaryota > Metazoa > Chordata > Mammalia > Chiroptera > Miniopteridae > Miniopterus > Miniopterus natalensis. The sequence goes on from NC_142081.1 coordinate 149,981,850, forward strand.
ATGACCATAGGCCTCCTCAGTATAGTGAAATTATTTTAAAAATCTGGAAATTTACCAAAACGTCCTTTGCAACATATTGATGCCACAGAGAACTACAATTCTTGGACTACATTTATCAACACTACCTTACCTCCTTGACCCCTACCCACAACTGTAAGAGTCACAAAAGTTATAAAAGGAGAATATCAACAAGAAGATACATAGATTAAAAAATCTTCCTGAAATTGGGAAGACTTGTTACTTGGATTTAGAAGTTACATGGGCTTTAAGTAGTCAAGCAAAATAATGGTAGATATAGCAAAAATGTGAGAAAAGGCACAAAAGTGAATATGAAAATAAGTAACCAAAGAGAGACAAAACAAAGTTTTACAAAATATAAGATAAAAATAGGTTTAAAATAGGATAGGGCCTGATTATCTGTGGCCTTAAATTGGTATTGGGTGAAGGACTCCCGCTCTCAAGCAAAAGTTTAAATGTGCCCATTTACTCTTACTGTTAAGCTTACATTAAAATGACAATAAATAATTTAATCGTGTGTGTGTGTGTGTGTGTGTGTACATGCATACACATGCACACATATACCAGGACAAAAGAGAGAACAACTAATGATGAATTTAAACACAGTTTAAAAGGATATCAAGTTATTGGAAGTGTGGTTATTAATATGACAAAGGCATGGAAGCTACAGTTTGGGGATATGTAGAAAGTAAAAATAATTCGCATCATAAATGTTATATTCCCGGACAAAGAAATGAACTGAGAATAACAATAACATCAACACATCTAGAAAATTTCCTAATAAAAATAGAGCTTTAAAATCTTCTAAATAAACTTCTATATGAATCATCGGTTCAAATAAAAAGGGAGATTAGCATTTTGAATCAAGTGAAAATAACACAACATATCAACATTTGTGGGACCCTGCCAAAGCAGTACTTAGAGGGAACTTTTAGCACAAAATATCTTTATATATATAAAAAAATTGGTCTCAAATCGATAGCCTGTTTATACCTTAAGAAGCAATTTAGTCCTGATAAAATCTCCCAGAGAAATGAGGAATAAAAGGCAATTTCCTTAACTCCATAAAGGGCATACTAACTCAATGTTATTAAGATGTCAAGTCTTAATAGAAAAAAAAAAAAAAAGACACCCTACAGGTAACATCAATTTAGTGGGGAAAGAATGCTGTTTTTGCTCTAAGATCAAAAATATGGAACAATGATCCTGCTCTCATAACTATATTTTCAACGTTCTATTTGAGGTTCTAGCCAGTACAATAAGATATGAAAAAGTACAAGACCCCCAGATTGGAAAAGAAGGAGTGAACCTGTCTTTATTTGCAGATGGAACAGATGCCTGTATAGAATATCCAGTGGAGCATACACACGCACACACACACACGCACACACACGCACACACTCACACACTCACATTTACCAGAACCAAACAGTAATCTTAGCAATGTTGGAGGACATAAGATCAATATAAAGTAATCAAGTGTATTGATATAAGTAACAAAAACCACTGGACATTGAAATTAGATAAATAATATAAAAACCATGAAATACTTAGAGATAAATGTTACAAAATTTTACAAGATTTGTACACTGAAAACTATAAGACATTGCTGGAAAAACACTTAGACCTAAACACATAGGGTGGTATACTATTCAAGTGTCAGGAAACTCAAGGTTATTAAGATGTCAAGTCTTTTAAATTGATTCATAGATTTCATGCAAACTCAGTCAAGTTCTAGCAAGATTTCTTTTTGTAGACATTGACAAGCTGATTCTAAAATTCACATGGAAATAAAAAGTTGCCTAAAATAGCCAGGCCGGGCGTGGCTCAGCGGTTGAGCGTCGACCTAGGATCCAGGTGATCAGGGTTCGATTCCCGGTCAGGGCACATGCCCGGGTTGCGGGCTGCAGCCGATCAATGACTCTCTCATCATTGATGTTTCTGTCTCTCTCTCTGCCTCTCCTTTCCTCTCTCTGAAGTCAATAAAGATATATTTAAAAAAAAAAAAGTTACCTAAAATAACCAAAACAACTTAAAAAAAATATTTGAAGGACTAATATTTTTTTATTTCAAGACTTACTGTGAAGCTACCGTAGTCATACCAGTGTTGGGTGGCACAAGAGGTAAGCAAATGGAGCAATGGAATAGAAGAGAGTCAAAAGTAGATTCGCTAATATAGAATTGATTTCCCACAGTTTTATAGATTATTTATAAGAGAAAGTTTAGTTGTCAATAAATGAAGATGAAATCATTGTATGTATATATGCAAAACAAAAAAGAGGGAACTGAAATTCACACTTCCCACTGTATACAAAAATTAACTTAAAAATGATCATAGACCTAAATATAAAACTAGAAATTATACAACTTCCACTAGAACACATAGGAGAACATCTTTATGACATATAAATTTTTACATTGTGTTAGTTAAGGATTTATTCATACGATACCAAATGCACAATCCACAAAAGAAAAAAAGTATGTTGGATTTCATAAAAATATAACTTCTGCTCTTGAAAAACACCCACAAGAATTAAAAGACAAATCACATAATGACAGAATGTAGTTGTAATTTTTAAATTTTTTTTGTTTTGGGGGAGTTGGGGTGGCTTTTTATTGAATTTATTAGGGTGACATTGGTTCACAAAATCATACAGGTTTCAAATATACAACTCAATAAAACATCATCTGCGCACTGCATTGTGATCCCATCATCCCAAGCAAAGTCTCTTTATACCCCCATTTATCTCCCCTTTGCCCACCTCCACCTACCCCCTTCCTCCTTTCCTTCTGGCTATCACTACACTGTTGTCTGTGTCTATGTGATATATATATTTGTAGTTGCAAATTTGTACCTGATAAAGACTTTGATCTAGAATATATAAAGAGCTCTTAAAACTCAATAAGAAGTAAATAAGCAAATATATTTGAACACAGATTTCCTAAAAGATATACGATTGGCAAATATGCATATGAAAAGATGTTCAACATAGTTACTCATTAAGAAAATGCAAATTAAAACAACAATTTGATACAGGTATAAATGTATTAGGTAGATAAAATCAAAAGACTAGGCCATACCAATTATTGGTGAAAATATAAACTGGGGCTCTCATTAACTGCTGGTGAGAATGTTAAATGGTACAATCACTTACAAAATGGCAATTTAAAAAAAGAAAATAGTTTAACAAACTATTTAACACACACCTACTATATGATTCAGCCATTATACTCCAAGATATGTATCCAAGAAAATAAAATATGTGTCCTACACCACTTGTACACACATATTCCTAGCAGCTTATTTTTTACAATAGCTAAATATGAAATCAACCCAAATGACTATTAATAGATGAAGAGATAAACAAATTGATATATCCATACAAGGAATAGTTCCTAGCAATTAAAAGGAAAACCAATTAATATACATAACAACATAGATGAATCTCAAAATAATTATGCTAGGAGATAAATGCAGATAAAAAAGAATGCATACTCTATGATTTCATTTTATAAAGTTTCATAAGATGCAAAATAATATATAGTGACCAAAAGAAGATCAGTGTTTTCCTAGGGATGCCAAATTCCAAAATTTCCCTGAAAGGATAAAAGTCATATACAAAGTATTCAGATTTAAAATAGAATTGTTAATAATATTATAATATAGAAAATAGCAGCAAAAAGCCTTCAAAATCCTATACAGTGGTGTGGGTTTTTTTTAAAAATCTAAATATGTTATATACAAGTTGAGGGTAAAAGAAATAATTTTCAGACATTAAATTTCTCAAAATAATTAAAAGGGAGCTTTTGAAGTGGGGTTTCAGGAGTAAAATGGAATTAATGTGATCAAACATAATGCCATAATATCAAATAAAAGACAGAGCTACTGAAACACTTGATACAAAATAAACAATACTATGAAAAGTAGGACAGCTTACATTTAGTGTCCCTTCTGGCTTTTCTTTATATTTAAATGTTAAGAGTGCCCACAATCCATACTTTAACCCCTTTCTTAATGAAGAAATTTTAAATATCACTCTATATCCCAGACCTCTCACATTAACTCCAGATTCATATATCTAACTGCCCACTCACTGTACATATCTACTTGGATGACTAATAGTCATAGAAACCCTACCTTAACAAAATGGAAATTCAGAACTTTTGCCCCCAAAACTGCTTAATCAGCCACCTCCCTTAATTTAGTTGATGGTGATTTTACTCTTCCAATTTTTTGAGTAAAAAAATCCAGAGTAATATTTGATTTGTCCTTTTATCTGATACCTCAAATCTAATCATTTAGCATATATGTGCTAATAGCTACTTTCAAAATTTAAACCAGAATCTGACCATTGCTTAATGGATCATCTCCGGCTACTATTGGACTCCATATTCCCCTGAAAGAGTTTCTTAATTGATAGTCTCGCTTTAGCTCTTGATTTCCCTTTATTCTCTATATAGAAGACCAAATGCAACTTTTGAAACATAAATATGATCATAATATTTGTCTGCTAAAAACAATATAATATCCAAATAAATTATAAAGTACTTACCATGGCCTACTAAAGAAACAAATGACCGAGTCTAAGGCTCTAACTCCTCTCATTTCTAATTACCTTTCTTTTTCCCATTTACTCACTGAGCTTCAACACCTCTGGCTGTATGCTGTTTTTAGAATGTATAAAATATCCGCTGAGGCCTATGTCAATTATTCCTTTCCTATCCTATCTAAAATACCAATACCTTCCATCATCCACATACTATTTATCTTTCCTCACATTAAGCTATATATTGGGATTTGTGTTTTGTTTATCACTGCCTCTTTCCTCTCAGTTCAAAATGTAAGATCTTTAAGGGGAGGGATTTGATTTCTTAACTGTTGTGTCCCTAGGGTTCAGAACATAGGGTTCAGACATTCCATAAATATTTGCTGAATAAATCATCTTATTTTCTCTCATAGTGATGTAACATGTAATTATGGCTCACTCCTTTGTTACCAATGGGTAAAAGCTATTTAGAAGCATTTAGGCTCAACATTTTGCTTTACAAAATCAAAACAGAATATCTGTAAAATTGTTTTAGAATGTCCGTTGTTATTTATTTTGTTTGGCAAGGTTATCCCATGGTTGTATTTAACAACAGGAAAGAGATGGTTGTATCAGTCACTTTGAAAGGGAATTATATAGACAGACCAATATTCATCCAACGTGCTAACACACTCAACTAAAGTACTTTTGTTATTGCTTTGGAGGATAGGCCTTACGGGTTTTCTCCTTACATTCCATAGATTGACTCTTGAGTACAAAAGGGCTTACATGTGAGAGATAATCAGTGAGAGCAAGTAAGACAGAGCCTTCCCAATAGATAACTTCATTTCCAAACTCTTCATGTATCTGCATCACCATTAAAGCCTTAGATAGCTATTAAAGATCCAAATAGCAATGAACAGGTTTCTATTAAGTAATATACAACAAATCCACAGATGTGTTTCAAACAGATCCAATTGCTATTAATCTAATTTTTTATTTCATGTCTAAAGAATTACTCCTCATTTGAAATATTGCCATAATAAAATAACTTAAAAACACTTTAAACCTAGTATCCAAAATATAAAAATTTTTCATCTTTCACCTAATTATACTAAAAACATTATTGATGTTCTTCTCTGTGGTAAATTAAAGCATGGAGGTGAGGAGAAATAGATGTAATTCATTATTATTTAGGAATAGTTCGACTAAAACCAATTATACACATGGACAAGTATTATTTGGTTCAATTTTCTCCTCTTGCTGATGTATATATGCTATATCAATAAGAGTATGAAAAGGAAATTGTCCTGTAGTTTCTATTTTTCCCAAGTCTTAAAACTGTCTTTTGATCTAATATATATTTTTTTCTTTTTCTAGCTTCTTTTAATATATTTTTTTAAAAATCCAGTAAAGCAGCTACAGATGCAATTAAAAAGTAAACAAGTTTTTAAAAAGGAGACAAGAAACAGTGAAGATACATTTTCCCTCTCAAAGCAGAGCTCTACTAGCATTTCCCCATCAGCATCCCACTGGAGGCCTGGCTCTCTGTGTGGTCAGGAGTTTTCTCCATCTTTGTGTGAAGACACTAGACAGCATTCAGGCGCTGCTGAGATCAAAGTCTACAGTTTGGGTCCTAGACTTGAATGGGGGTTTATGGCTCTTAACCTTTTCCAAGCTGTGCTGGATTCCATAGACAGCAAACTCAATTACCATCCAGACCCCAAATCAGTTCCAGGTACGAGCTGTCATCTGTGTCATAAGATAAACATTAGTGGGAGGTGAGGCCAAGCGGGTGCCTTAAACTGAAGGGAAGTGGAGCTCTGTGGCTCCAGATGACCCCAGTGATCCCAGTAATGAGCATCAGGAGCAGCACAACCACTGCAGTCCATACCGGACCTCCAGAAAGCAGTGGAATTGACCACTGGGCCAGCACCAGGCAAAGGTGCAGAGCAAGCAGAGAGGAACAAACATAGACAGCCTGGCCAGAGAGTGGAGTAGGGTTGGAGTTGTGGGAGCAAAATAGTGCCTGTAAGGTCAGCTTTTCTGTTTCAGGCATCCTCTCCTCCTGCAACTCCAGCTCATCTTTGGGAATCCTCATGTCCTGGCCAGGCTGATGCCTGACTATGAGAACACAAATAGACACCAGGGAGCAAGCAAGCAGGGTCCCAATTGACACGAAGTCCACAAGATCGAGGTGTTCAAGGAGGATGGCCATTAATGCTGCAAAAGAGCCAGAAATCACAGTGGCTATGATGGGCTTGGGTGTGCTGCTGTGGATCCAGGCAAAGACAGGGAGCAGCAGGCCATCCCCACTCTTGCTTAGATCACCGGGGAGCATGGGGAACATAGAGCCCAAGAGGCTGGTGGCAGTGCAGAGGCTTCCAACCAGCACAGCTAAGCGGGCAGGGGCCCATCCAACATGGGACTCTCAGGGTGAAGCTGATAGCCAGGCACCATTACTGTGAATGCCGAGGAAACACCAAAACACACCAAAAAGTAGACAACAGTGAAATCACAAGGCCCACGGGGATGGAGTGCGGGGGGATTCTGGGCCTCTTCCCCAGTGGTAGCAATAGAGTAGAAACCAACACATGCACAGAAACAGGTACCTGCTTCACGGAGAATCCTCTCCATGCCAAAAGGGAACACGCTGCCTGGGAGAACACATTTCAGGCTCTTGGCAGCTCCAAGGCTGATAGAGGGCAGTAATATGCCAATGTGATTATTCAGACTCTTACGTGATAAATCCATCCCTTCAATTCTACTTTCATATCTCCATGAGCAGTACACCTGGGTGCTAGCATTTGAACATGAGGCTAAAAAAGTCTCTAAAGGATTTGAATAAATGCCCTTAGAGAAATAGGCCAGTTTGTGAGTTCTTGACCCTTCAGAGTGAATACCTCCACATTTTCACATCTCCCAACATAATGATTACACACCCCTGTAGCCGCCCACCATAGTTGTGAGGATTACTAATTGACAAAGTTCTTTTCCCACATGCTCATAGATTTGTCTTACTATAATTTAAAATGTATATAAAAATTTAAGGATTTCCACACATTTGAAATAAGCTACCCATAGGAGAGACAAAAACAGAAAAAAACAACGATGAATAAAACATGTCAAATTTAGAGAGGAAGCTTTACCTGCAAATACTCTAGTTACTATCCCTGGGGAGATCCAAAAGATATTATCATTATACAACATGAACAGGATACTGTTAAAACAAACCCTTCAGAGAACAAATGCTTTTGAAGAATAAAATTGTAATTGAAATTTTATCTATATATAGGAAGGCACAGAAAATAAAGTTAAGGGGCTCTGAAAAAGTGAGATAAAAAACATAAATAATAAGAGATAAGATGAGAGAGAGGAAATCAATCTAAAGGTTTAAATGTCCTATAGACTTTTCATTAAGAGGGAACAGAATTATGATGGAGAGAGCATTACAGACATGTAATCCAAGATATTTAACAGGAAAGAGTTACACAAATATTCAAAGGAGTCATCAGATATACAACTCAATTAATAAAAAATAACACATGTATGGTACAGAGCTGTGAAAATTTACACCAAAAACATAAAGATGACTCTGAGGCTTTCGAAAGATTATTCAACAAGGTCACTCATGAAGCCCAGAGTAACAGCCTAGTATTAGACATTTCATCAGCAAACTGGATGATAGACACTGCTGGACAAATCCTTATAAAATTATGGGGAATAATATTGACTTTTTGTCAGGAGAAGCAAAACTCTAGAACCTATCTTGGGAAGATGCTTTAAGCTATGTTCCATCAAAATAAATGACTTAACCAAGAAAGAAGCAACTAAACTAAGTTGTCCCTCTGGATTTTGTACACAGTTGAAAATAGATGGTTGTTGGCACTGGGCTCATTTAACGGCTTTTGCACTCACATGCCTGTCACTTGATTGGAGTGTCTAGAACACCAAGAAACTAGTCATCTCTGTTTCTCTACCCTAATGTCACTAGTTTGAGCTTCCTCACAGTATGGAGTTATCGGGCTAGTCTGTGCAAACATTTTTCAAAGGACCAGAGAGAAGCCAACAAAACCTCTTATGGCTCAGACCTAAAGGTTCCAGAAGTCATATATATCCATTTTATTGATTGAGGAAGTTGCTTAGGCCAGCCCAGTAGGGAGGTAAGTCAGACTTCCCCACACAGGGAGAGGAGTATCGCTGTCATCTTTACTCCAATGTAGCCTGTTTGTCCCATGCTATTTCCTTTTCATTCTTCTCATCTTATTCTTTCCTCACAAATAACTCCTAGTTAAGGTTCCAACGACTAGAATTTATACTGTTAGTCAAGGCTGATATTTAACTGGCACATAAAATTTTTTTGTTAAAATTTGAAATAATTCCACATTGATTGGTTAAATAAATGCCTACCTGAGACTCAGATTGTTCTCTTATTGCCTCAGTTACCAAAACCTCTTTCCCAGATCACCCTGAACACCCCCAGGATTAAGCAACTAAAATAGTTGGCTCATTATGGGATACCAGGACATGCCCAGGAATGACTGTTGTGGTTCAGTACCTACACCAATTTTCCCAAAAAGCATATTCCAAGGGCACTGGAATTGCCTCTGTCCAGGGCCCTCCCTCAGAAGTTTGGATCATGATCCACTTAGATGCCAGTCTTGCCCTGAAAAGTACCAAGAAGGCACCATGTATGTGCCCTTGTGACAGTCAGCCCCCTGGCCTGCCAACCAATTTCATGACAGTTCCCATACCTAGGCCCATAATATTCAGCCCTTAACAGGATATTTTGCATCATAATGAAAGTTCTGGCATATAGGAAACAAACCACTGGTACTTGTCTAGCTCTCATACAGTATGGCTGCCTCTTGGGGCTAATACTTCCCAAGGGTCACTCCTGCATAACTACTTAAGGAAATTAAGACATCCAGGTAGAGGGAGGGAGAAGAGGTGGAATGACAGTAACAAGGGCTACCGCAGGCTCTGGCCTCCTAGGAACCTGCTAACAGAGTGGCGCATTCGTTACAGAAGAGAAGACAAAGCAAAGGACTGCTCCCAGGTGTGTGTCAGGTTCCAGCGTATTCTCAGATTATGATTTCTCCTTTTCGTTATTTCTGTTGAATTTTGCCCCTATTGAAGTGTGGTTTGGCAAAACGACGTTCCATTCTGGAGGCCCTAGGGAAGAATCCATTTTCTAGCCTTTTTTAGCTCCTGGATGCAGCAAGCATCCCTTGGTTCATGGACCCCTTCTATTTTCAAGGCCAACAATGACCAGTTTAGTCTCACATTACAACATTCTGACGATCTCTTCTGCCTTCTTCTGTGGCATGATCACCTTGCCCACCCTTCCAGAGTCAAGGATAATCTCCTTATACTATTAAGATCAGCTGATTGGTTAGCAACCTCTTTCTGCAACCTTCATTTGTTCTTGCCAATGTAACCTACTGTATTCACAGGATCTGGGAATAGAATGTGGACATCTCTGTGGAGAGGGGTATTACTCTGCCTACCACATACAACAATAACAGTGCAGCACGCACACACACGCACACACACGCACACACACATATACATGCACACACAGAGGCTGTGCTAAATCCTTTACACGGTGTATTGGATAAGAGTGAAAGTGCTGGAGCCAGAGCATATGGAAGTTCAGCCACTTACTCCAGGCATTAGCTCTGAAACCCCAGTGAAGCTGATTTTGTTTAGAAAACAGTGATAACAGCAGTCTCTGAAGCATAAAAATGTTGAGAGGATTAAATGATTACTGCATGGAGATAACTTAAAGCCTGGCACATAATAAGTGCTCATGCACAATATATATTCGATTTTTTTTCTTATATAGCTTCTTACAAACCATTGGAGAAAAAAATATTATTTTTATTTTCCAGATAAAGGAAATAAGACTTAAAATAATTACATGGTTTCAGAAATGTTACACTGTAGGTAATGGTAGAAATGCATTTTAGAACCTAAGCAATTTGACACTTTGGCTTAGCCCAGTGATTTTCAACCAGGTGAACCGCAAGAATTTTTAAAACATGAAATACCTGACTGTTTAGTCAGGGGCACTAAACTTAGATTGTCATATTAAAAAAATGACAACAGCCAACACAACAATAGCCATTTAGTGTGAATAAATCAAAATTATACCTATTTTTTTTGTCAGATAGGGCAAAAATATAATGTTTTTTGGTGTGCCACAGAATTCTAGTAATTAGTTATTAGTTTATGTGTGCCATGAGATGAAAAGGGTTGAAAATTGTTGGCCTAGACTCTTAATGAAGTTACAACATTGTTTTAAGTGATTGGTTGTTTGCATACTCTGTATTTAAAATGCATATCCACTTACTTAGACTCTAGAAAAAATATTAAAACTAAGCATCAGTGCCTCTGTATGACCCAACATATATATGTTTTAATTGAATTAGTATAATCTTAGAATTTTAGCTATATTTATCTATCAAAAATACACACTTTCCAGACACATTTGATTGCCTCCAGTAGCCGTATGATTGAATTGTAACTTTCAAATTGTACTCTTGAGGAAAATGGGTGTGCCATTTTCTTTCCCCACTTCTGGCTGACTGAAAGGTTTTGCTAAGGAATCTCCTTGGACATGTAAACAAGGTACCATCCTAGAGATGACAGAATAAAAACATAGAAGACTGGGTCCTATCTCTGGCATATTTTCATTTGTGCCATTGTGCTGGGAATAAATAAACATATAACTTTAAGATCCTTTTTTAACTTTATATTATTATATCACTTGTAATTATATACAAACTTATACAGGATTTAGTTCCAGAAGTAGGGCTGCTGTTACAAGTCTCAAATACCAATTATCAGTTTAGTGTCTATGTACAGCTCTCAAGGACACAGATGTTGCAGGCCAGAGGTCAGGTACCTTTGTTGTGCAAAGCAAAAGGTGTAACCAGCCTTATCCAATAGTCTTTTGTGTGGTAATGGAAATTTCAGAAGTCAGAAGCTTGACTAAAAGAGTCAAGGCCTCTTTGGAGAAGTGTCTATTTAGGTCCTTTGCCCATGTTTTAATATACTCTTCTCCAAAGAGAGCATACAGATAGCCAAGAGACATATGAAAAAATGTTGAAAGTCACTAATCACAGGAGAGATGCAAATTAAAACTACAATGAGGCGTCACTTCACAGCTGTCTGAATGGCTCCATCAACAAATCAACAAATGACAAGTGCTGAGGGAACCCCAGTACACTGCTGGTGGGAATGCAGACTGGGGCAGCCACTATGGAAAACAGTATGGAGTTTCTTCAAAATATTAAAAATTTAACTGCCATTTGGCCCAGTGATCCCACTTCTAGGGATATATCGTAACAAACCCTAAACACTAATCAGAAAGAACTTATGCACTCTTATGTTCATAGCCACACCATTTACAATAGCTAAGATCTGGAAACAGCCCAAGTGCCCGTCAGTAGATGAGTGAATAAAAAAGCTGTGGGGCATTTACACCATGGAATACTATGCAGCTGTAGAAAAGAAGGATCTCTTACCCTTTGGGACAGTATGGATGGAACTGGAGAGTATTATGATAAGCGAAATAAGCCAGTCATAGAAAGACAAGTACCTCATGATCTCTATTATATGTGAATATAATAAACAAAATAAACTGATGGAAAAAATGGATCCAGTGACACAGAAGCATGGAAGAGACTGAGGGATCTCCAAGGGAAGGCAGAGGTGGGGGAGTGGGTGGGGAGAGATTAATCAAAGAATTTATATGCTTATAAGCATAACCTCTGGACACAGACTGGTTTGGGGAAGGCCTGGGGGTAGGGTGGATGCCGGGTGGAGGGGATCAAAGGGGGAAAACAGGGGACATCTGTAATACTTTTAACAATAAAGATAAAAAAGAAGTCAAGGCCACAAGAGTCTGTAGCCTGAGTGGATGCAATAGTTACAAAAAAAATCAGAATATTAGGAAGTGTTGGTTTCTTATTAGCATTTGTAGCAAGGTCCTGTTACAGAAATAGAGAATTTCAAAGGACAGATATTAGAGAATGCAGTTTTGATAAGGAAGATTGTTTCTGTCTCAGCCTATAATATATTTTGATCAAAATTCTCATAATTTCAACCCTAGTTGGATTAATAAAGAGAAGTTTAATAAACTTCTATTAATAAGGTTAATAAAGAGAAGTTTTTTGTAAAACAAACTGAAGTAATACTAAGAAGTGACTCTGAAGAAACATTAGAAGCAGGTAAGACTGTGGCCTCACACTTTTAAAATGCAAATAAGAGTTCTTTCACAAGCAATGAGAAGCAGCTAAACAGCAAATTCAGACAGAACAATTCAGATTGCTCTCCTACCTAAGCCTTTGTTTCTGATGGCCTCAAGGCTGCCTCCATGAAGGAATGGGAGAAAGGGAATGCACAGAACAGGAGTAAGATAACTTTTCAGGATTAGACATTATGTGTAGAATATAACCTTGCCTGTGTCTCTTCATTCATGATACTGTATGGAAGTAAATGGACACAAAATCTATTATGTTCTCAAGGGACTATATTACCAACCAAAATTATATGTCTCTCTCCTGCAAGAACTTAAACTTGTATGAGTCAAGATCACTCCTAGGTCCCAGACATTGTACCAACATGAAACAGGCTGTGAAATAATTTAAACCCTTAAGGAGAGCATATGCCCTCCATTGGCCAATTCAGATATGCAGGTAGAGAGTACAAGACAAGGAAGGAACTCCTCGTGGGTAAAGTCAGGGGCAATGGGGCTGATGGAGGGGGAGTCCTTGACAGAAACTAGAACCAAAAGCTGTGAAATGGAGCCGCCCAGGGAAGCTCCCTATTGTTGTGCAGGGGGCTTGCAGGCCCCCAAGCAGGAGAGAGTAGCTTTGGGTGACTAAGGGCTATGGGTTTTCCATTATTCCTTATTCCATGTGGGAGTTTTTCTTGCAGTTATACTATTTCTATTTTATCACTGTATATTAAATAATAAGTATGTAGAAAGAAAAAAAAATAAGTGCTTTTTAGTTTTTAGGTTGCCAGACCACATACAGCTACACCCATATTTCCAGTTGCTCAAATCAAAATCCCTAGTCATTCATGACATCCTATCGCCTCTACCTTCAACATGCAGAGTCCTCGCTTATCTCCACATACACTGATCCAACACCGGCCTGAGCCATATTTATCTCTTACTTCAATTATTGCACTAACCTTATAACTAATCCCTTCTACATGCTCTCTATGGTCTATTTTCAATAAGTCAGCCAGTGAAATCATTTTAAATATATGTAAGTTAAGATAATGCCACTCTGCTCAAATCTCCTCAGTGGCCTACTATCCATTTCAATCACATTAAAAGTCATTTGTGACAACATGGATGGACCTTGAGAATATCACGCTAAGCAAAATAAGTCATACAGAAAAAGCTAAGAACCATATGATGTCACTCATATGTGCAATATAAAACTGATAGCAACAAATGGACAAAAAAGAAAAACAAACAAACACTCACAGACACAGACAACAGCCTGGTTGTTACCAGAGGGAAGGGGGTGAGGGATCGTAAAGGGGGCAAAGTACATGGAGATGGAAGATGATTTGACTTTGGGTGGTGGGTACACAATGCAATATGCAGATTATGTATCATAGAACTGTACACGGGAAACCTATATCTTATTAACCAATGTTACCCAAAATAATTTAATTAAGAAAAGAAAGAAAATTATAAGTCTGCTAAAGTAAATAAATAAATAAAGGCACTACATGATCTGCCTCAGTTTCCTCTTTATCTTTATCTCCTATGTCACTCCCCTTAATTTACTTGGCAGCAGCCATTCTGTTATGTTTACCATTCCTCAACAATGTCAAATCCTTAATTTTAGCCATTTCCTTCCTGGAGACACTTGTCTTTCTCATACCCAGATAGCTCAGATGTCATTGTGTTATCTATCTTTTCCTGATAGCCATATTAAAATTCCAAATCTTACCTCCTCCACATTTCAGTAATATGCTGGAGCCCACTTACACAGGCTTATGATAAGTGATTAACATTTTGGAAATTTTGCAAGTAGGATAACATCACATTAGAGCTTAAAATTGGCTGTGGTGGAAGCATTTACTCCATGGAAATTGGAAAACACTACAAATCAGGGATTTTTTTCGGAGCTGGTTTTTAAACACTTTCCAGTGCACTACTGCTGAACTCCGTTATTCCTCTATCTTTTCATAGTACTCATGATCTTCCAGAAAGCACCTTAATATACTTAATTTTAGTGTTTAGTATTTATTGTTTTCTCTATTAGAATGTAAAAATTAGCATAGAATTTTTAATTTTGTTCACTGATGTATCTCTCTAATGTAACTCGACTTAAAAAGTGCTAATACCTAGAAGTCACTCAATAATTCTCGTGGAATAAATGATCAGTTACCAATGTAAACCCTTTTACTGCAACTAGGAATAAGTGCACTCAAAAGAAAGAGTACATTTCTCAGACTCCTTTAAAGTTAATCATGGTCGGTGACCATCTTATGGCCATTGTGATGTGACTGGAAGTGATATGTTCAACTCTTGCACTTGCACTCTGTCTTTATAGGGTAGGGGGGGTGAGACTGCAAACCATTTAGAGTAGAGATATAGTCATGTGCCATCTCAAACCATTTGTATGAGGCAGCACTTATAGAGATGTCAGTGTGAGGTCATTAAATGGTCCTGGATTCTGGATGTTGAGGTGCTACAATAACAGCCCTGGAGTGATAATGCCTAGATTGTTATTTAAGAGGGAAATAAAACTCTATCTTGTTTAAGCCAGTGCTTCACACTATTTTTCACATTCTGGCACAGTCGGAAATGGTATTTGTATAGCACGCTGGGCAAATAGCTGAGGTACCAGGTCCATCAGTTCCAGTGGCATACAAGTGCCCCATGGCACAACTATTGCAATGCTTTGCTTTCTGCCAGTGCTATTTGATCTCTATTACAGTAGCCAGGCCAAAAGCTTAATTAACATAAAAAACCGTCCGCTTTGTGTTGACTAATTTGTTCATTGGCTCAAAATAAACAAATTGCAACTATTCCCTTTGTTATTTTTGATAATATTGCATTATAAGTTAGAGGATTTAGATTCTAGTTCCAACTCTCTTCCTTGGTAGGCTATTTTCACTTGCTGATTCCTCATTCTGTAATACAGAATTATTTCAGTGTCTCTTTCCCAGTTAATTTCTACCCATTCTTCAGGTTTAAGTTCAAAAATCACTTCCTTAGAAAGGCTTCCCTGAACTTTCAGGCGACATCAGTTTCCCCAATCATATTTTCTTTTGTGCTATATTTTGTCACACTGGTTAATACACTTTGTTTGTCTGTGTTAATGATTTGTGCGTTTCTATCATAGAGGGTAAAAAGGAACATGCCTGCTTTGCTCACTGCATGGCACCAGGTAAGCATTCAATTAATGTTTTACTACAAAATGACACAATAAGATAACATTTGCCATGTCAAGTTTTAAGTGTTCATGTGAGCATTAACTGAGTTATGACATTTTAATAACAGTATAGTAATATATAAATATACCTATATATAATTGAATGGCATAACTATGAATTTTGTTGCACATGATACATTATCAGGTAGAAAATAGGCTTTTTATGTTTTTATTTCATTAAATGATTTAATTTTGCTTACTTGTAGGCTCATTAGAAGTGTTTAATAATAAAACAATATAGATTTTTTAAATTTTCATTATTTCATCCCCACTTTTAAAAATCAATGTAGTTATATTTTTTAATTTCTAAAGAATTTTTTTTATTTAGAGTCAAAGCAAGATTTGGGGTTTGATACAATCCTAAATTAAGGTTAGGTGGAGCTACTGATCTTTTATAAGTCTCCATGGACAACTTTTAATATTTCGTAAACAAGATGAACAATTTAGAGACTTAGTGAAAAGCTTTGGAATATCATAATCCCCCCTAAACCAGTGTTTTGGAACTAAGTATGTGTGGATCTCATACCAGAAGGTGACCTTTAATTTAAAACTTCCTGGGTTTATGCAATTTGAGCTCCTGAGAATTGCTGTCTACCAGCTGGTAGCAAAGCACCATTACAGAGTTAAAAACAATCTAACTTCATTTATCACAGTTCCTAGGACTCATTTAAACACTCTTTCATTTACTCTGTCAGTCACCAAGTATTTCATTAATACTTATTTTGTTCCAAGCCCTGGATACCCAAGAGTGAATTATACACAGTCCCTGCGTTGTCAGGTTGCCTAAAATCTATTGTGGAGAACACACAATAAATACAAAAAATAAAACAAATACATAACATAAATATGACAAATTCAGAAAGTAGTTCTATAAACAAAATTAAAGGGGACAGAGCGTGATATTGGAGTAATATTTCTGCAAAGACAGTGCGAAGGAGGCAGCTGTGTGTAATTCTCTGTAAAGTGCATTTCAGCATTTTATTAAATAGTCATTAAATAATTGCTAAGTACAGAAATGTATGCATATAAAATATGTAAGGCAATTATTGTGCAAAGATATGAATAAGCAGGAATGAGCAAGTTATGTTCCTTAGGATACTGGGATTTTTACAGTCAGAAAGTGGTTCAAATAATACTGGAATCTTAGCTTCTATTCCTTTTCCTATTTTAATAAAATAGGAAAAATAGCTAAGTTCATAATATTCTTATGATTCTTTAAGGGTTTTATGTATATAAAGCAGTTAACCAAATAACTTGCAAATGCTAGTACCTGCTTTAAGTAAAATTGTCTTTTCCTTTTCAATGGGTTTATTATAATAGAATATCTCACATGGTACAAATATTGATAATATTCCCAATAGAAAAAAAAAAAAAAGAACATAAATTGAATTTCTGACTCCTTGTTTTTAAATACCTTAAACATTATAAATAAATTAGTAGTAAGAATTATTTCTAAAACTTTGTAAAAAGAATATTGGTAAGGGTGATGGCTGGTTTTTGTTCACTCAGTCTTCCTACGTTTTCCCTCTGGGTTCTGCATTTTTGAGTAGTGCTCTTAAACAGTGATACAGCACCTTATTCAGTCCATGAGAAGAGGGCTGTTTAGTTTTAAATTGGTCCCAATGGAAGTAATAATAGAGTCCTTGGGGAATGTGTTACCAAAAACCAGAAAAGTTATTCTTTGGCATAGATATGATTCTAAGAAACTTGTTTGTGTCTAGCATGCTTAACAAGAATATCAAGGTATACATATATATTCATACATATACATATACATGCATATTGAAATGTATATTTAAAGGAATGTTTTTTAAATAATGATTAATAATGACATCTAGAAATAGTTTCAAAGTGTAATTGAATGCCTTTCATTTATATGTTGTAATTTCATTATATACATAGACAGGAATACTGGAAGTATGTGTGTATGTGTGTGTGTGTACACAAAAATATGGATATAGGTAGTCAGATAGATAAAGATATCGGGTAAGGATAAATATACATAAGAAGATACATTTGCACACAAATGTAACATAAGCATGCTAAACATCAATTTAGATTTACAAATATGCATTTGCGATTTTAGCATAACATTAATCAATATTCTGTTATTCTTCAGTGTGAGTGTAATATAGCCAAATGAGAACTTCAGCTTACAGGAAAGTCTGTTTGGTTGACATAACCTAAACTTAAAGGTGTGCAAGTATTTTAGCAAAAGCTGTAAAAACAAAACCAAATATAACTTTTCTAATAGCGTAGGTATCCATACTCATGTTGAGATTTGTGGTCTATACTTTAAATTTTGACAATGTGTAAACATGTTTTTCTAATAGTAATAGCTTTTCCTTTCCTCTCCAAAGAGAGTAATGTTGTGTGTGTTTTTTAAAAAAAAGAAAATCAGAATGAAAGTAACTGAAGAAACAAAAACTTTCCGATTTAGTACTGCAACAATGCCTTACTTGGCCAGATGTTTACTGGTTAAGGGTTAAAGCAGTCAAGCAGTCCAGAAGACTGAGGCCTCCCTGTGGAAATGCCATTGTATTCCACATAGAAAAATGTCTGTTTCTATGATAAAAGCTCGTGCTCATGACTGACATCTGATTAAAGAGTGAAGGACATATCACATGAACTATAATGAGAATCAAGTATGGTAAAGAAATTGATATATTATTTATGAAGCAAAATATTCCACAATGAATTTGAAAAAAGCACCCTTTCAACGGTAATATTACATATGTTTATCTCAGCTCAGGAAAAAAGGCAGGTATTAGAAACTGCCAGGCATAAAAACATGTGCTAGGACTCACCAGAATAATTTAGAGATGTTGACCTTATTATGCAGAAATTGTGTCCAATAAACATTTGATATTTCTAACATCTACAGTGAATGAAGGAAAACATTTAATTTTTCAAACAGTTCTACTTAGACACAAGGTCAACCCGGCTGCAGCGTCTGTCACCCCAATGATCGCCAGGGTTGATTCAGCTGATCTGGCTGGCTAGGCTGGCTCCCCCTTCTTCCCTCACTGCTCCATGCGCAACTCTCCTGAAGCTGGGAGCTCAGTCAATGAGGACGACCTTCCTGACAGAGGTGGAAAAAAAAGTCCTACTGAAAATTTCAAGTGGAAAATTTGAAAATTGGTGCAATTCTTTTAGCCTCAAATGTTTTATATGTGAATTCAACAAAAGACATTGGTTTTAATGCTCAAAACAAAGATATTCACATTATGATATTAATGTTAGGAGTGGTTGCCTTCGTTCTCCTCTATGTATTCACTCTTTGCTATTCTTCTTCGTATCATAGTCTCAGCCCCTCATATTATAACTTGTAATCAAAATAACTAATTTGTATTTCAGAAAAAATAACCAACAATTGTAAGCTACTTGTTTGGGAACAATTTGTCATGCATAGGCATTTTAGCACAACTACAAAGACCATGAACCCACATAATAAAACCCTGCATAGCCACACACTTGCTTTTACACTTTCTGAAATAGACAACAGTGAATAATTGCAATATTATTGTTTTTAACGGAACCCAAATGTGTAATTACAATATTAAATAGAATTAAGAAGCAAATATATATATCTTGATGACTATGTTTCACTATGCTAAAGATATTACTAAAAAGACATATTGTATGGCATACCCCCACCCCAAACACACACCACACATTCCATAAATAATAGTGAGGCATAAAAAAGAGGGAGCCATAACTATTCCTATGACTACTACTGTATTTCACTCCATGACCTAAAAGTCACATTTATAATCTTTTCTGATCAGATTTCTCCTTAGGTGTGCCCCTCTATCATTGAACAATTTCATTACAATTCATAGAAGTCCTTTTGTCTAGGTGAGGATTTCCAGGTTGAATGTCTTAAATCTTTGACATGTCCTAACAAGGGTTAAGTGTATGAATTTCTATCTCAGCTCTCTGTTTCTCTATTATAAATCACCCAAAACTTAATGGCTTAACATAAGAATGATTTATCATTTCTCACAATTCTGTGTTTTGGTTGGGCTTAGTGGACTTGTCTTTCTACTCTAGTAGGTTTGTCTTGGGGTCACTTGTTGGGCTATATTTAGCTAGGGTTTAAATATACAAGATGACTTCACTTACATGCCTGGTGACTAAAATGGGATGACTTGGTATCTCCCTCTCTAGCAAGATAATTTGAGTTTTTAAATGTTGGACAATAGCATCAAGAGAGCAAAAGTGGAGGCTGTCAAACATCACACTGGCTTGGCCTGGAATTGGTGCATTATCACTCTTCCACATGCTCTTGAATAAGGTAGGTCACAAAACCAGCCCAGATTCAAAATGATGGTAAAAAGATTCCACATCTTGAAGAAAGAAGTAGTATGAGGATATAGTGGTGGGAGAATTGTTGGTGACCATCTTTGGAGTTGATCTATTGCATAAGACTACCAGAAAAAATGAACAAAACAAATCCTCAGTCATCTCTCACCTGACAAAAAATAGGTCTCCTCTTTCGCTCAGCAGAAATCACCAAATGATCAGAAAAATAACGTCTAATTCCCCAATACTGTTGCCACCAATGGTGAAGCCATGTTTAGACTAGAATAAAAACTAAATTTGGCCCAAACCAATAAACAAATAAAAATATGAAATCAGAAGAAAAAAACTGAATCAGAGAGGTAACAGAAGTAAAATTCTTTTGCTGTTTGTAATTTACTCTGGGAACCAAAAAAATACACGCCTGGACTTAAACAGCCAATGAGATGTAATTTGGGGGGCTATACAGTTTAATTGACTCTAGAAAATGGGTCCATATGGACATCTTATTGTGAAAGGAAAATTTTTTTTAAGTTAAAAAACTCTTATACAAGTAGAGTGAGCTTGTGTGAAAGATTTATTTAATTCATAAATAGGAAACCAATAAAATGAGAAGACTGGTTTTGGCCTTAGAGTTTTTTTTATTATATAAATGAAGGCACTATATCTTAGAGAAGTTTTTGATGAAAATCATGTGGACTGTGTTAGACATGAGAAGAGATATAGAACAAAGTCTCATTTCACTGTACTGTCTTCCAAGTGAGATAATTCCATTTTTAAACAATTTGTTAAATAGTGTGTGTGGTATTTAGCTGAAATCAGCAGGACTATAACTTCTAATCTCTGATCCTGGATAGCTTGATAGCACTATTACATCTTTCTTGTGTATCATGTTTTATTAACATAGCTTATATTTTCACTAGTCTTTCTGTAAGATACATTATATTTTTTCTTTGCATTAATTCTTGGATGAGTTAAAAGCATTAGATCTTATCATATGTAAGCTACTATATTAAAGCTATGTGAAATTTTTGTTTATAGAAGAAAAGTTTATATATGTATTTTTATTATTTCTACAACACATGTGTATCAGTCAGATTTCTTGATTGCAAACACAAATTGACCCTAGCTAATCCAAGAAAAAAAGAGATTTATTGAAAGACTATCTGACAGTTTAAAGAATCCATGGGAAGTTGCTAAGAGAGCAAGAGCAGCAGCTAAGATCTGGCCACAGGAATATCTTGGTTACAATGGTGATTTGCTGTTGTTCCCATCAGTGAATATTTCAATTCTGTATATTGCTGCTAAGGAATTAATTACAATTAAATATGCATTCTTGTATGATTGCATAACTTGTTTGCAAGATCCACTATACTGAGCTGGAGCAGTTATTGCCAAGTTAGATTAGGTGCCTGCTCCATAAGGACCAAGGGATACATGACCCATGTCAACCTTCATACAGGGAGACAGAAGTCTCCATAGATCCTCCCCTCCCCCAGTACAAAGTAAGAATGAATGCATTTCACATATAAAATAAATACCTATTTTCTGGAGAGCTAACATTTATATGTATATTCTTTCACAATTACAACTTTAAATAACAACAGCAATAACAACAATAAAATCAAGGCTCCTGCAGCATAATGCAAACATCCTTTCTAAGCAGAACTAAAGAAAGTCATTTCTGTATCCAACTCCAAGTTCAGAGTATCAACATCTCCTCTACTTCTGTTAAAATTACTTCTAAATATTATGTACTTCATGAACTAGTTTGTAAAGATATCCAGCATTAAACATTGTTTTTATATAATATTGACAGAAACAATTATTTAAAACAGATATATTCATGATAGCAAGATGAAAGGTTGACAACAAAGGAGTTCTTGTTATTTTTATTTTTTTTTAAATCCTTTTTTTCCCATTGATTTTTAGAGACTGGAAGGGAGAGAAGGAAAGGGAAGGAGAGGGAGGGAAGGAGGGAGAGAGAGAAACATCAATGTGTTGATTTGTTGCCTCCAGCACCAGGACTGGGAGCAAACTCACAACCAAAGTATGTGCCCTTGACTGGGAATGGAACCCAGGACCCTTAGGTTCAAGGGCCAACATTCTAACCACTGAGTAATGCCAGCCAGGGCAGGAGTTCTTTGGTCACAAAGCAATAGCTCTGATGTATAACTCCCTTTTTCACTGCCTGTTGCATGTACCCTTTACTGGTTAGTAGTATCTTGTTGGTCAGGGTTCTTTTTTGGTAAGACAAATCTAAGCTTGATTCTGAGGGATGAGAGCCGTTATATAGGCCATCGTTGCCTATATAAGATAATGGTAGTCTTCCACTAAAACTTAGCACTATGTACAGTGATATAAAATGTCTCCTAGATGCATCTAAGCTTGTGTTTATTAGATAGGGTATCACATAATTTGCCATTAAAATCATTATCTTTACCAGTGAAACGACAATATTGATAATTATACTCAAATAAGAGTTAAATACAGAGATTATTCTGAGCAATCTAGGATGTATTTTCATTCAATAAATAAGTCATTTTATTATTCTTTAAGTAGCTCTGCATGATACACAGTATATTAGAAGACCTAAACTCTTAAGGCATCAATTCACTGATTTACATCTTTTTCCTGGGAAATTAGAAATGTTTTGTTAATATCAGGCATTCAGTGTGCCCAAGGATAGTGGTGCTAGCATAGATACAAAAACCAGGGAAAAGAGTCATTCAGAAATATGGTCCCATACTTTTTTTAAAAAATCTCTTTGCTAGCAAAAGTCCAGTCCAGTTCTTCACAAGTCCCCGAATATGCAGGTCATCCTTTCAAAACCTTAGACACCAAACCTAAACCATAACATATCCTTATGTTAAGGGAAGGAGATAAGTGAACAAGATGGCCTTGTGGAAGATTGACTCCACTGTCCTCAAGAGGCAATCCTGAATGGGACAAGCATGCAGCAACAGTCCATTTATAGCTGGTGGCAGCATATCATGCAGAGATGGTGGTAAGCCAGGCTTAAATATTTCCTCCTCTTTGGGCTTATTACAGGAAATTCTCCAAGAGGTCATATTTATGGCCTGAAATGGAGGCTACAATGTGGCAGGATTGAGATGTACATGGAGTGTGAGAGAAGGTGGATTTTACTCTATGCTTTTAGTATCTTCTTGAACCCATTTTTGTCCCTACATAATGATGGAGGTCTGATAGGCAAGCCTGCCTTAGGCAAGGTGTACAAGACACATCTTACTCAAAGGAGGTAGCTTAGGTCACACGGCCATCTGGTGTCTCATTTTCCACTTGGCGCCAAGCCAAAAGCTATTTCAAACACTGAGCTCTTAGGAATATTCTTTATTTCATCAGCCAATCCAGAGGGGGGAAAAACATATTTTGCTATAGAAATGACCATTTTTGCATCTTTCAATATTTTATGGTGTCAGTAATAGTAAATATCCCTCTGATTGTGACATTGCTTTTATCTTACTATTTTTGTAGAGATAGGGAGTTCTAAATGTCTTCATGTGACTTTATGTTTCATAATTCATGAAATAATTAAATATATATATATATATATATATATATATATATATATATATATTTCCCACTAGATGACAGGCATTGTTTTGGGTATTGGGTGAGGAGCATGGAAAAATACAAAGGCTCTCTTTACATAGAGCCTCCATTCTAGGGGGGGTAACATTTAGTAGACCCACACATCCACAGAGAAAAATTTCAAACAATTTTCAGTCAAATAATTAAAAATAAAGCAGCATGATACAATAGTTAGGGTGTGGGAACAAAAGGTAAGCATTAGAAAAGTCTTCTTTTAGGGTATGGCCTTTGTTCCCCAAACCTGCAACTTTGCATTTCTGAAGACTGAGCAGAGTCTCTGTGTGGGAGAATTAACTAACTGGGTTGGTTCTGTTTGCATTCTGGCTGCCAAAAGAACCTTGCATTTTTTGTAGCGGCAGGTAGGCATCAAGTAAGGTCAGGGGAGTGGGGGAGTCCCAGAAAATGAAAAGGAGGTAGACTATTGCTTTGAAGAAAACATCAGTTCTAGAAATTTAATTTACCTCTTTGTACCTCATTCTGAACTTAAGATAACAATTTGAAACAAAGATTAAATGAGGTAAGATTTAAGACCTTAGCACAGTTCAAAGCAAATGGTAATATTAGATAAATGTTGGCTCTAAGTAATATAATAATAATGGACAGTGATTTTCAGAAGTTTTTATGGGTTCTATTACTAGTCATCAAAGATATATTTTAATTATTTTATTCATGTTTATTCTATTTTTTTTTCAGTTTGAATGAACATTATTTCTTCCCAGATAGAAACTTATATTTTGTCTAGCATAGAGTGTGTACACAATAAAATAAAATATATCAATGGATAAACAAATGATAATCCATTGAATGACTGAAAAATGTCATTGACCTTCTACTTTCTCATGTTTCATCATCACTTTACCATTGATCTCAAATGATTAGACCAGTCCTTTTTATGCTTCGTCTTCTAACAATTTCCTAGCTTTCTGTTTTCACCTCTTGTTTTACCTTTAGCTTTCCTGACATCATTATTAGATGTTGTATATCATTTTAAAATTCATCTTTTATATTGCTTCCCTCCTCCTACACTTTGCACATGCCATTTTTATATCTGAGCTCTGTAAAGAGCTCATGATGCAGTCCTGTTCATTTCTTTAGATGACTCCTTCTTTTGGCTCCTGTATCTATTTTGTGATAATACTATCAAAATGTTGTTTGTGTGCAGTTTCCCATTTCTTGTTGGTCATCTTTCATTTTCAAAGGCTCTGCCCATGGCTTATATTTATTTTTTATGGATTTATTTAGACTTAATTTCTAAAATTCAAAGTGGATCTGCCTGACAAAACCTAGTAATTCCCTTTCATTGTAAGGAGAACATAATTGTGGGTTGGGGGATATTCTTTCATCTCTCTATTGTAGCACCTCACTATCTATCCATGCCTCACATTTTTTTCAGAGTAATTGTTTTTTAATAGGAGGAGAGATGAAAACTCTCCCATGAATCTAAAGCTTTTAATTCCCTACACTGAACTTTAAAGTCACTATTCCATTCTGGGATCTTTCTGATAAAGTTGACAAGTTCATTTATTGTCAATTAATACAATTTGCGTAAAAATATTTTGGATCTTTACATAATTATAGGTCATTCTTATTGAATCACCTCAAATGCTAAACACAACAGAAATCATCACATGTACTTTCTGCTCAAGAAATTACGGGAGAACTAATGACATAAAAATAATAAAGAAGTAGAAATATTCAAAAGATGCAGAGCTGAGTATTGCTTCTTTGAAAGCACATATTGTGCAGTAAAGCTGTTGGTTTTCCTGTAGCATAAAATGACACAATCTGTTTACAATTTGCTTGCCTTGGCTCATGCTGTAAAGTATAAAAAGGTATATATTGTATTACTGAAAGAAGAAATTTGGAAATTTGGTATGGTTTGTAGCATCTGTTCTGTTAAAGAGAGACTTCCCCATTGATGTTCAATGTGGTGAAATATTTTGAACCCCTTGGAGACTCATTGATGTTCCTGGAGTTTGAGGCATCCGCAGTAATCATGAGTGTCTTCTTTCATTTGTAAAGTACTCTAGCCAGAAAATTAAGCTGCAAGATGAAGATCTTGCTTCAGTGATCCATACTCTTGGCATATTCAGCCTTTCAACCTGGTGTATTTCAAACTTCTTTATTTGAATCTCTCCAGGGAAGCCAGTCAAAGAATAAAAATGGCTCACAAAATAGCAGACTGCTTTTTGAATTGAACAAACAGCATTCCGCAGTGATTTCCTTTACCCTTTGCTCATTGCCAGGACACTTCCAAATATAGGAAAGCTCTTTCTTCTTATTTTCAAAGCATCACACAAGATGAACCCCAGCTTCTTCAAACAGCATGAAACCGCACATAGTCATATGTGAATCTAGATTAGCATTGAACCAAAATGACACAGAATTCCTAGAGTCCCAGGTCTTGGAAATTTCTATTAAAAGGGCATAGAAAAAAAAGGAAGGCAATTCCTTACACATAAGTATCACAGTGCAATAGTCATTTTAGACTACCACTGTACTAAATATAAAATAGTTATTTTAGAAAAAATCTTAAGGCTAAAAATTTTTATATCTATAAATTTAAACTATATGTTAGTGTCATGTATAACATATCAGAGTATAAAAGTATAACACACTCAATTTGAAGATAGTGATGTAAGTTACATGTAAACTATGATAAATAATAAAAAATAAAATATAAAACTAAATGTGTTATTATATGCTTTTATATGGTAGGTTAAATTGTGTCACATCTGTACATATATGGATGTCTATTATCTATACTATTGACAAAAAATGATCAATTATCTCAAGCTATAAGCAATTAATATTGAAGCATTTCTGAATATATTCTCTACATCAAAATTATGCTAGGCACAGTGATTTGTATTAATATAAAAGGCTGAGCTGTTTTGCATAATTTATGCAAATAATACATTTTACCCACATCAAGCTTTACTAATGATTTTAAGAATACAAGATAAAACCCAGTAAGGTTATAGCTTTTTTTTTTTCTGGAGTTGTAACCCATCAAACACAGATTTCAAAAAATGTCCCTTGCTTCTATAGTATGGATTGTTTTTGGATTAAGACAGATAACTTCTGAACAGTATATGCAGGAACATCGTTTACAAAAGAAGCCATTCTGTTTGAGGGATTCCCATGTCTCTAATTCATTAGTTACACATATAGAAGAATATGCTTTACTTCCTATTTCCTAGCCAGCCATGTGACATAAACCCATTAATACAGATTTATTTATAGTAAGTGATCTAGGCAGACCAGATATACCTTCCTAAAAAGCACTTTTAAAGAGGAGCCTCCATATCCTTCTGCTCACAAATGATATTAGCATGTTTACAAGGGGTTCTGTTCAAGATCATCAAGTCTCCCATGTAGAAAGCAGTGGGTAGTGGATCACAGGCTGAAGTTAACCCTTTTATTTTTAGAGGGGAAAAAAACATATATGAAGTAATACAAATAAAGGCCTTGAAAGTTACAATAGTCATGTTTTAAAATTATATACATCTAAGTATATAGATATGACATATATAGAAAATGTCAGTGAAATGACTAAAAAAGGTTATGCATTAGTTTTATGCTGTAAGAATGAAGTGCTAAATATCATATATGTACACCTGAGAAAAAATATAGTAAATATGAAAATGCTACATGCAATAAAGAATATTTAAAATGATTTGAAGTGGAAAATTTAATTTCTCTAGGAACAAATTCGTTATTGATTGAACAACTGGTATGATCAGGTAACATTAGTTAATAGATTTAGTCACAGGAATGCTTAAAGTAGGAGGTCGAATATGATGCGGGTTTTGAAGGATACATATGACTCAGGCAGAGAGTAAATACACAAAGACAAAATAAACATATCTAGACTGTTTATGTATGTGTATTGATAATGAGTGATGGGGAGAGTATAGTGTGGATCTAAACTTATTGGAATGGGGTAGTTTGAATTAGAAGTAGAATAAGACCATGTAAGTACAGTAACTTTGGATTCAATCATGAAGGATCTTGATATGGAAACTGAATAATTTAGTGTTGTTGTAATCAAAAGTAGAGAGGAATATAAACATTCTTCAGTAGGGACTTACCAAGACAGCTTGGTGTTTTATCAATGTTAACAAGGCAATTTTTTTGGTAACGGGGATTGTACAAGATGGCCCTGTAGACAGGAAAAGTTGCTGATTGCAACAGATGTTGGGTAAACAGTTTGTTTTAGGGAAGAAGTCCAGAAATAGTGAGAACAAAAATTAGACAGATTTGGGGTTTTAGTTTAACATAGAGCAGAAGAAAAGTTAGAAACAATGATGACCAAGTTTTTAGACTATAGTGTTATCAAAAAAGGTAGAGGCTAAGCAGAATCTCTGGATTAGTCAGTGAGGCCGGATGTATGAATTAAAGAACTGTTCTTTGGGGGCAGTGTATGGGAAAAAGGGTACCACATGAACTAGGAGAGACAGTCTTTAAAGCTGTTCAGGATGTTAAGCCAAACTCAAACTATGAGAGACAGGAAAACTTGTGGAGTTCTGGAATAAAAGGAAGATTTAATGGTGGAATGAACAGTGAGGTCAGTAAGCAAAGCAGCTGAGGGGATGGTGCAAGAAATGAGATATAAAGAGTACATGCAATTATAAAAAGCAATGTAGGAAATTAAATTCAAATACAAAGGCCAGATTGGGGCCAACCCTTTAATGATGGAGCCTAGAATGAGCTAGTGATGAGAGGACTCCTCAGAGTGTCATCATGAAATGAATACTCAGAATTCCAGATTTGCCGGTAATGGACCAAGAAGTGACAGCTGAAGTCATATTAGAAGACACATTTCTCAAAACAACCTGAATGGAGTTGAAAGAGAGGAGCGTAAGGCTTATATCTGAGAAATTTTCCTAGTTACAGCTTCTGAAAAAAAGAGCCAGGGAAACATAATAGAAACCATTGGGTTTTGTTGTCAATACAATGTGAATATATTATTGTTAACATTTATCCTAGAACTGCATCTCCTAAGAAATACACATTTCTAATTCCCTGAGGACATAGTTGTGGGGAAGGGCACAGGAGGTCGAAGACGAGCCATCATTGCTTCTTTATTTTTACATTAAAGTTACAGAATGATATATGACAAGACAGTAATCAAAACAAGAACTCTTGCTTTTGAGTTTAGACAATTATTCAATTATCTATTTTTGTTTGATAGACACATATTTTCATCTGGATCATTTTTCCCCCAAAGTACTTGTACTGTGGGCCTAGAGAGGATTTTTGTCAGTTTCTCTATGTCTTCTGAAATTTAGTTGCCTTGTTCACCCTATATTCTCAGTGTTTTCTCCTCAATTCTTGGTGTCTGTTGGCCTCTACCTGGTTGTCCTTCTCTGAATTATGGCCTGAAAAACTGCAATAAGTTGGGGTAATCATAGGGTTTATTTCATTTATGCTAGAACTTGAAATGTCTTTCAAGACAATTTCTATTGCCTTCTTGAAACTACTGCTTTATTATTTTGTGATTTTTTAAAAAACTATTTTACATAGGAGAATAAGTCTGGTTTCATTATTTCATTATGGTAAGAAGTGGGAGTTCACTTGAGAAAACAAAAATGTTTAAGATGCTCACCATCACTGAGCAGTAGTTAGAAAAATAAAAATTAAACCATGAGATATACTACCCATCTACAAAAATATGTAAAATTAAAATCCTGTGCATATCAAATGTTGGAATGGATGTGGAAGAACTGGAATTTTCAGACATCTTTGGTAGAAAAACAAAAAGATACAAACACTTTTGAAAATAATTGGATATTTTCATAAAAAGTTAAACATACGACTCAACCAGTCCACTGAAGATATCTAACGAAGAGAAAAGAAAGCGTGTGTCCATAACCACACTTGTACATGAATGTTCACATCAGCTTTATTTGTGAAAACCAAAAGCTGGAAGTAGCCCAAATACATTGATAGGAGAATAGATAAACAATTGTGGTAAAATTATAAATAGAATACTATTCTATCATAAAAAGAAATGTACTATCTCAAAATAATTATGTTGCATGTAATAATGAAAGCATGAAGAGTTCATGTTATAAGATTGCATTATTAAAATTCTAGAAAATGCAAACTATTCTATATTGACAGAACACAGATCTAAGGTTGCTGGGAACTGAGAAGGTCTGGGTGGGGCTGGGAAGGAAGGTTTATAAGGTGGCATAAGAAAACTTGTTGGGTGACAGATATGTTCATTATCTTAATTGCACTGATGATTTCATGGGTGTATAAATATATTAAAACTTATCCAATTGTACATTTTAAATATATACAGTTTATTTTATGCCAATTTTATCTCAATAAAGCTGTTTATTTATTTTTTTTTAATCATAGCTTACTCTGTACTAGGCATTATGTGGATAATGGGTATAAATGATGAGCAAAAGAGACATATTCTTTGTGAATATTAATTTGCAATCTGTTGCAGTAAGAGATATATACATAATTGCAAGTTTTGATTCCTGCTATGAATAGAAGAAAGTGCCTGTATGCAATTCTGTGATGTAATGTTTTAATTCCTTGAAAACAGGAACCACATTCTACCTTTAACTTCTTGACATCTTGTATATTGCATGTAATATATTAGGCATTCAACAAATACTTTTTGAATTAATTCATTAGTATTTCACGGATAAAAAAAAAACTACCATTATAGTTCCACAAAGGTTACTCAACAATATTGAAGACATATATGAGTTTAAATTACAAGAAAATATGATATAAATTATATGATTGATTCATGCCTAGAATGTAGTTGGAAAACATGTTGCCTAATTTATATTTGTAGGTCAGGAAACAATTCTTGGAGAAGCATTGAGCTGAGCCTTAAAGGACAAGTAACATTAGAGAGGAAAGACAGTGGGGAAGAGAAGTTTTATGAAGAGTAACTAA
Source organism: Miniopterus natalensis (assembly GCF_054644295.1). Taxonomy (NCBI): domain Eukaryota; kingdom Metazoa; phylum Chordata; class Mammalia; order Chiroptera; family Miniopteridae; genus Miniopterus; species Miniopterus natalensis. The sequence continues at coordinate 150,012,712 of NC_142081.1, forward strand.
TATATTCAGAACCAGAGAGGTGAGAAACATAGGAAACATTACAAAATCTGATATAGTTGCAATTTGAATTGCATTTGATAAAATAGCAAGATATGAAGGCTTGGAGGTAGCAATCGCCAGATAAAGGACTGTGTGTGCTCAGTGGATGTGCATCAACCTAGGATCCAGGAGACAGAGGTTCGATTCCCGGTCAGGGCACATGCCCGGGTTGCGGGCTTGATCCCTGGCAGGAGGCGTGCAGGAGGCAGCCGATCAATGACTCTCTCATCATTGATGTTTGTCTCTCTCTCTCCCTCTCCCTTCCTCTCTCTGAAATCAATAAAAACATATTAAAAAAAAAAAGGACTGTGTACTAAGCCCTGGTTGGAGCATGATCCTGTCCACCAAAAGGCTGCAGGTTCAAATCCCTGTCAGGGCACATACCTCAGTTTTGGGTTCAATCCCTGGTTGGGACACATATGGGAGGCAGCCAGTTAATGTCTCTCTCTCTCTCTCTCTCTCTCTCTCTCATCCTCTCTCTAAAACATATTCCTGGGTGAGGATTGGGGAAAAAAAGGACTATACTAAGTTATTGGTCTATATTTCATGTTAAAAGCTATGAAGGGATATAACAACTTAAAGCAGGGGAATAATATAATGAAATTTGTATTTCATAAAATCATTTTGGCCTTAAAGAGAATGAAGACCTCAGTATGGGGACTTAAAGGAGACTTTTGTAATAATGTAATGATGTGGATTAGGTCTATAGCTGAGACATTAAAAATAAAAAGATGGGAACATATTTGAAATGTATTAAGAATTCAAACAGGTAGAACTTGGTGACCAACTGAATTTAGGTAGTAGAGCAGCAAGCAAATGACTTAGGAGCCTGACTAGCGGAGGCTGTCACCCGCGGAAACAGGCCCGGGAGGAAAGAGCGTGTGTGGTGCAGAAGGAAGGTAAGTGTTTCTGACGTGGTAGGTGGGTACCCCTAGTAGAACTCCACAACCCTTCTCACAGACTGGTCAAGGCTTTCTTTCACACAAAAATGGAGGAGCTTTACGAGCGTCTCTTTAAGAGAACCCTGGCATTTCACTCAGTTCTAGGAAATGGGAGCTGCTGGGTTTCACAGGAGGACCTTCCTCCCCTGTGCAAAGAGCCACGCAAGGAGAAGCTGCCCCAGCTTCCAGCCTCGGCAGCAAGCTCCACCAACATGCATGTTGGATCTTCAGGCGAGGAGCAGCAAGCCTGAGCATCCAAACCAACACGTTTAGACTAGAAAGCATAAAGAAAGAAGGGCTTAGGTTTTTAATACTATGTTTGAAGTATTTCATCAGCACTGAAACTGCTGTGGCTCTGAACTTCTTTATCTGTAAGGTAATGCTTACCTACAGTATTCACGTCAGTTTTAGTATGGCTCTTTTTTTCTTTTTTCTTTTTTCTTTTGTCTTTTTTTCGCAGCTGAAAACATGCTAAGGATACAGAGGCAAAGTCAGGGAACTTGGGAAATCAAAATAGAGAAAAACAAACTTGAAAGAGATCAGTACCTAAATAATAAAGTCATTATTATATGTAATTCATTTTTTCTTTTCAATTCAATTTATTGGGGTAACATTGGTTAATAAAAATATATAGGTTTCAAGTGCACAATTCTATGATACATTATCTGTACATTGCACTGTGTGCCCACTACCCAAAGTCAAATCTCCTGTCACCCTATATTTTAGTCTCTTTACCCTTTACTACCCCCACCCCCTTCCCTCTGGTAACCACCTCACTGTTGTCTGTGTCAATGAGTTTTTGTCTCTTTTTCTTGTTTGTTCATTTGTTGCTTTAAGTCTTATATCCCACATATGAGTGAAAGCATATTGTTATTGACTTTTTCAACTGTTACTGATTTATTTCACAAATGGCAGCGTTTCATCTTTTCTTATGGCTGAGTAGTATTCCATTGTATATATACACTGCATCTTCTTTATCCAATAACCGATTGAAGGACATTTGAGTTGTTTCCAAGTTTCGATCACCATAAATAAATAATACTACAATGGACATAGGGGTGCATATATCTTTGCAAAAAAAAAGTTTCCAAAAATTTCACATAGATAGCCAAAAGAAGAACTGCTGGGTAATATGGCAACTCAATTCTTAATTTTGGGGACCCCAAAGGCAAGGGAAGTAAAGGCAAAATAAATGAATAGGATTATAACTCATTCTTAATAACATAAAATGTACTTCTCATGTTATCCATTCAACATCCAGTTTACCCTCTTTTAGATTCCCTTGCTATAACACAGAGCCTGGAAAGATAAAGACTGTATGTTCCAAACTTATTTGGATTGAAGTTTCTGGATGTGACTTAGATTTGGCTGATCATACGCACACATAGACACTGAAAGACAGGCATGAGATGCAGGCCATATGGCAGCTTCTTTTGCTGTTTCACCTGGCAAATGATACTGAGGCATTTGTTGTTTCACAGGCCACATCAATAGCCGTGCTATACATCAGCAACTGGCTTCAGAAAAGTAGAGAGATGGTACAAACATCAATTTTACTGGGCTAGGTTGTTGTAGGTACAATGTGGTTCTGGAGACAAGGGCAAAAATTCTAATTTATTTTTTTCATCATAGTGGTGCCCTCAATGTCTATAGGTGCGTTAGTGTGTGATTTCCTGATAGTGTATTTTGATTTTAGAAGTTCCTGGTTGTGACAATGTAAATGTGGTTCTAGGACTTAAAAGCTTATGATCTTAAAAGAGAGGTCCTTGGCATGTGGGTTCCAGGAATGATTTGGTTAGTCATTCCAGAAACTCAACTAGAATCTCCTTCAACCTTCCCCCTGATTTCTTAAATTTCAATATCTTACAGTAATATCAATTATCTCTTAATATCCTTAAACAAATTTCCTTTCTTGGGCCCCTTATTTGAAACACCTCTCTCACAGGTCTCACAGTTGTTTGAATCAACAATTTTACATTAGTCTATAAATGTTATCTGAAGAATATATGCATTTAAATGTCATTTAGGCATTAAGTTATAACAAATGCAGTAACTAGACTGTTTAGTACTCTATTTGTGTCAAAGGATGTTATATAGAAAACATAACAATAGGATGCAAGCAAACATATCTTGAATGGAACAAAGAAAGGTGAGAATATATGATGATGATTATGAGAGATAGGATTTCAGAAAAGTGAGAAATGTCAGGTCATTATAAAAGAATTCCACTTAATTCAAGCTTTTTAATATAGACAGTAATAGAAATAGAATATTTTATGTATAAACAAAGTTAACAAAAATATATGAAGAAAACATGATTTTTAAGTACTCAGAAAACTAGATTTAATACATAATAACTAAATTTAATACATAAAACTAGATTTAATACATAATACATGTCTTATTTGATATTTCAAATATAAATATAAAGAATCATTGATCTGATAATTAATAAAATTTACAAGATGTTCTCCTTATCCAATCATATGTGTATTTACACAAAAAGGTTATAATGATTTCAATTAGTCTTCTAGTTGACTTTTTGCATTCCTTTGGCAAGATAATTAATTTTCAATAAATTGCCAAGGAGCACTTGCTAAGATATAATAGGTATTACAGAGGCACTGAATATATTAATTTTTTATGACTTGAGCTATTAATATATTATTCCAGCAAGGTTTTTAGACAGTTAATTAAAAATGTTTAACAAGGTAGCACATTGCGAAGTACTTAAGATAATCACAAAGTAAGACACATTAACAAAAACACAACAGAAAAAAGAAAATATACCTTGATTACGACCAAAAAAAAAAATCCTTGTTACACCAGATAAAAGTCAATTTGTCTCTAATATGGTTGGCACTATCAGTCACACTGTGGATTTCATCATAAATTCTGCACTGGTATTACTGTAAATGTGTTTTGTTCTGATAATGCAGCCAGTAACTGCCTCCACATGAACAGAATGTGTTAGAGATATGACTTAATTACTTTGCACCTCCATTTATACTTCCTCTGTAAGTCCAATCATAATTTTTATATATCAGTCTCAATATCACATACATTTATTTCTTGAAACAAAATATTTGTAATTTATCTGTCTTCTGGGGGTGATTGTCATTAATATCTTTGAAAGCTGGGAATATGTTCTGGAGAGAAAAATTACTGTAAACAAATGCTTGCAGATATTTATACTGTTTAGATTGATTTAGAACATATTTATTATGGTTAATATCAAAAGTGTGATTTATTTCTTCATTGAAAGTTATAATTTAGAGTTAGAAAACATCTTGAAATTTGTGCTTATAAATATTTATTGAGTGAACAAAAACAGACCTTTTTTAATAGAGGGGTTGTGTAGTGATTTTTTGTTTGTTTTTTTTGTTGTATATTAATTATACCTTAATAAAGCTGGTAAAAAATAGAATTAGTCCAAGGTAAAAAAACCACACACAAAACAAACTAATCCATACACATAGCTACCACTAAAACAGAAGTTTTCTTATTTATTCCATTATCTTTTCAACATAATTTTCAGTTCTAAATTAGATAGCCCACATAAGTAGCAGCAGACACTAAAGCTTGTATATGTTCAAAATGTAATGTTAAAATAACTTTATAAAAAAATTAAAGCAAGAATATTATTATCTCTTCATTGAAAATAATTTGATAAGCTTCTAGATTCATGTACATTAACTTAAGCAGGTAACTTAAGCAGGTACATTATGCTAAAAATTAAAAGTTCTCACTTGTAATTCCTTTGAAATAATCAATAGATATTAAAAATGTATTTTAAGATTATTTTTTAAAATCACAAAGGTCTGCATAAACTTGCTTGTAAGAGATGATTATACATATATTATAGAAAATTTCTTTTTCTACTTACATTCTTTCAACTGGAAAAATGTCTAAAGTTACTAAAGTATTTTTTAACAATAAGTACATACGCACATTTTAAAAACCCAAATTATTTTTAAAGAAAATATCTAAAACATAAATTAAGCCATACCTACATCTAGTGTAAATTGTATGGGTTTTAGAACATAGCTACAAATTGCAAAAAAATTATTCTATCATTTTTTGAGAAACATAATAAAACTATTTTTCAATATAAAAACTAAGATTATAAAAATTATATTTGTTTATTTGATCATTGTGCAAAGACAGTGATCTCTGTCTAATGTTCATTAATGTTGAATTTGCTGCTAAAATAGGTCAGAAAGCAAATATCACAAATAGAGAGGTCATGTTCCTTTTTGGAGGTAGGAAATACATGTGGATATATCACAAAGATTAATCCCAAAACACTGTGCTATTATGGAGACATTGAAGGTAAGGAGATTTCTTCTTTAAAAAACTACAAAATAATTTTCTTAATGTCTTATTATTCCAGAAATACTTTAGAGGATAATTAACAAATTACTTGAGACTTACATCATTTTTATAATTAATCCATTCCTCACTCATGGAGGTAGTTAATGGTGATAACATGACAAAAAACATAGTTCTTTTCCTGAGATTGTGGAAGAGGGATAAGTAAATAAGTAATTTAAAGACAGTGCTCCCAGCACTAAGAGGTTCCCCCAAAATGTCACCAAACCACACACTGCTGATCACTTGAAATCTTTACTATTTCAAGGAAGGTATTATAATTCTCATTTTATAAAGGTAGCTAGTCAGACAGAATAAGTGTCCTGATTTACCTGAGATTACAAGTGTCAAAGATTAACTTTAGTCTCATTTTAACAATACATTCTTTCCACTAATATGAATATTTTAAACTTTTCCTTTATTGTACATTGGTTATCATTTAATATAGTTTATAGTAAATAGGAGGTAATATTATGTGACATTAAAATAAAATTCTATGAAAACTCATTAAAGCTACCAAAATAATAAACACAGCTGAGGACTTTTTCCATGAAGCCTTTTCTTAACTACTATCCCCATTATCTTACATGTCCAAAAAATGAAAAATAAAAATGGCTCTTTGTCATCCAGTGGACGTATATAAGTGCTCAATTGTGCACTACATTGAATAGCTAATGTGGGCTAATCTTGACTCATCCTAGAGTGTATTATGATATACCTAATCAAAAAAATTATAAAATCTCATATTATTATTCTTAAAACACACAAGGAAATAGGACAAGAAGTTGAGAGCTAATAAAATAAATGAAGAAGACTTGTACTTTGGGGAGTATGGAGTATACACACTTTTCCCTCTTCCACTAAATATACCTAAAAGTTCTAAACGTTGTATATAAAACAAATATAAGAAATCTCCTAAAGGTGTAGGGAAGAAGGCAGACTGGTAGGGGCCTCAGGACCCAAAGTATGACACATTTATAAGTTCTTGTATTTTCTGTTTGCCTTATATCCAAGATTGGTGATGGAGAAGTTGGCAACCCAGAGTTTCCAACAGGCACAGCAAAAATAAGACCTCACTAGTCAAGGCTTTCTCTAGTCAAATGGTCAAAAAAGGGTAAGCCTAGGAAGACATAAAACTTTGAGAAAATATCCACTCTACTGCAACCAAACAAAACAGCAAAATCTATGGCCCCACCTATAGAAATGGCAGCAAAATCTGAATTAGAGAGTCAAGAATTCTAACTTCGCCATGCTTACCAAAGTGCCTCAAACTATACTACAGTCATATAAAAGCAGGGCAAGTACGCAGCCAGAACTTGCATCCCTCTAGATGGTAATGAGGCCTCAGTTGTGGTAACAGTGAAGATGACAGAAAGGTTGGGCTTGCCTGCCGAGCAGAAATGGATAGGGGTACAAGCCCAAGCTCTCATGAGGCCTTTCACCTCTCCCTCCTTGCTGTGTGGTTCTATCAAAGGAGGCCTAATAGAGAGTTAGAACGTTCACTATCAGCCAGTAGGTGTCAGTAGAAGCCACTCGGGCAGCAGCAATGAGGCAATCCCATTCCTCTCAACTAGGGGCAAATCACTGGCAGTCTAGAGGAAGGTGGGACTCTGGTCCCCACCTAGGAGTAGTTAAGAACCTTCTTCCTCAGTCTCAATGGAAGGCAAATGGAGAATTTGAGTTTTTATACACTCTTAGTCATGACCATGGAGTGCTTTCTACTCCAGTCCAGAACAATGTCAGAGAAGCCAGCAGAAGGTTTAAATTAGATTCAAACTTTGATAACATTATGCCCCAAATGTTCATGTTTCAATCAAAAGAAGCTCATCATACCAAAAACCAGAACGATCTCATATTTAATGAAGAAACTCAGTTAAAAAACAAAACAAAAACAAAAAAACAGTCAATGAATGCCAACACTGAGGTGACAGTGATCTTAGAATTACCTGAAAAAGATGTCCTAAAAATGACTCAAGGAGCATGCGTCAATGTCTCTGGATCTATTTAGTTCATCAGATTCTTTAGTTTATTAGCTTCTTCTTAAAGAAGACCCTTCAACTTTTCCTGTAGTGCTGGTTTGGTGGTGATGAACTCTGTTAGCTTTTTCTTAACTGTGAAGTTTTTATCTGACCTTCAATTCTAAATGATAGCATTGCTGGGTAGACCAATCTTGGTTGTAGTTCCATGTTTTTCATCACATTAAATATTTCTTGCCACTCCCTTCTGGCCTGCAAGGTTTCTATTGAGAAATCAGCTGACAGTCATATGGGTGCTCCCTTCTAGGTAACTAATTGCTTTCCTCTTGCTGCTTTTAAGATTCTCTCTTTGTCTTTAACCTTTGGCGTTTTAATTGTGATGTGTTTTGCTGTGGGCCTCTTTGGGTTCCTCTTGTTTGGGACCCTCTGTGCTTCCTGGACTTATAAGTCTATTTCTTTCCCCAGGTAGGGGAAGTTTTCTGTCATTATTTTTTCAAATAGGTTTTCAATTTCTTGGTCTCTTTCTTCCCCTTCTGTAACCCCAATAATACGAATGTTGGGCCTCTTGAAGTTGTCCCAGAGACTCCTTATACTATCTTCATATTTCTGGATTTTTTTTTCTTTTTGCTCTTCTGGTTGGGTGGTTTTTGTTTCCTCATGTTCTAAATTGCTGATTTGATTCTTAGTGTTCTCTACTCTATTGTTGATTCCATTTAAATTATTCTTCATTTCAGTTTGTGTAGCCTTCATTTCAAATTGGTACTTTATTATGTTATCGATTTTCTCAGTTATTTCACTAATAGTCTGCTTAAACATCCTTATAAACAAAATTCTGAGCTCTGTATCTGTTAGCTTGCTTGGATCTATTTCATTTAGTTCCTCTTCTAGAGATTTCTTCTGTTCTTTCCTTTGTGACATCTTTCTTTGCCTCCGCATTTTGGCTGCTTCCTGGTGTTAGTTTCTATGTATTAGATAGAGTTGCTATGTCTCCTGGAATTTGTAGAGTGGCTTTGTGTAGGAGGTGTCCTGTGGGTCCAGTGGCTCAGCCTCCCCAGTCACCTGAGCTGGGCCTTCTAGGTGCTCCCCTGTGTGGGCTGTGTGCTCTGACATGTTGTAGTTGAGCCTTGGTCACTGTTGGCATCACTGGCAGGAATTGACCCCTGGCCACTAAGCTGTGAGGACCAGCTGCAACTACAGCCAGAGAGCTGCTGTGCTGGAGACACCCCTATGGATCAGGATTTACTTCAGTGGGGCTTTGGTATTCACCAAGTGCGCCCCTTGAGTGTGTCACTTGTGGATGTGGTAGAGTTGTAATCCAGTGTGGTTGAGTCTGACCACTAGGTGCACTGTGTCTGGGCCTCCCTGGAGGTGCAAAGTCAGCCTGTGCCAGTGCCTTGCCCAGGGCCACCCAGCATGAGCTACACAGCAAACCGTAGTTGGCTGTTACTTGTGCTGGGCTTGGAGGTGTCCAGAAGAGGCCAAGCTATGAGCCAATGCAGCTGCTGCTAGTCCCAGGCCTGGGGCCACTTATCAAGCCATATGGGGTCCATTGCTGCTTGTTTGAGAGATTTTAGGAAAGTCCTGAGCATGAGGCTCGAGAGGCCACTTGCACAGAAAAGGCCCTGGAAATGGCCTGGATGAGCCTGCAGGTGGGGAGGGGCGGGGCCTCAGGGAATCACGGGGCGGGGCCAAAGGTGAGAGTCAGGTGCTGGCGATTCAAATATGGCACCTGCCTGCCGGCTGTGTGGGGAGGACTCGCCACAGGAGCCATGGCCTCCGCCAGCCCTTCTGCCTGGGAGGAAGCCGCCCCTCCAGCTCTCGCCCGGATCTCAGGCAGGTTAGTTCCTCCCCGAGTGTCCCAGGTCCTTTCCAGCTGCTGCCCGGCGCTGGGCTCAGAGGGAGCGTCCGAGTGAGTCCGTGCCGGGCCCTTTAGAGGAGCTGCTGGGGCTCCCTCAGCCTCTGCGTCCCTCAGGGACAGTCCCCGCTGGGTTCACAGCTCGGAGTTGTGGGGACGTCTCTTCCCGGCCCTGGAGCCCTGGGCTGGGGGCCTGCTGTGGGGCTGGGACCCCTCACTCCTCTGGGAAACCCCCGCTGCTGAGATTCCCTCCCGGGTTTCAACCTCGGCACTGGGTGTGGGCCCGCGGCTGTGTTGCAGATTCAGCCCTGACCCGCCCGTGTCTCCGCCCCTCCTCCCGCTCTCGGTGCTCCTTCAGCTCCCTGGTTGTGGGGCTTCTGTGCAGCCGGATCTCAGGAGGCCCTGGGTGATGGTGGGTCTGTGTTTTAGTTGTAATTTTGATGTGGTTGCGGGAGGCGGCGGGTGCTGCTGTTACCTACGCCGCCAGCTTGTTTCTCCCGAGAATATTTTTAAATCCATGACCTGTCTTTAAATTTCTTCAGCTCTTTGTTAGAGTGTGACTTAATGAGCCATTGAAATGGTCATTTTGTACTGATGTCCTCTGAAATACCTGCTCTTTTAGGATAATCTGTTGCTGATGTTCATGGGTACTGCTTAGCCTCTAGCATCTTTAGCATTGCTTTTTATTTTCTCAGGCCTCTTCCAGACTGATTCTTCCTGTTAGGCAAGCATTTCCACTTCTTTATCAGACTTTGCTAATATGCTTCCCAGTAACGTGTTGGACAAAGCACTGTGCATACACATTTCTTCCCCTATGCCCTAGGAAGCAGGATTCCCCAAAGACAACAGGATAGTTCTTCAACTCCTTTTTACTGGAGCTGGACCCTGATTGTGGGGAAAGTCAGGCTATCTGAATCTCATCTCTTATCTTCTTTTCTCTCTCTTCCTGGGATATCTCCCTGGTATCAAAGGCTTAGGTCTTGGAAAGGTTTTTTCTTACAAGCTGAAAATATCCCTTACTCCAGAGAAACAGAACTAACAGGATGTGTGTGTATATATAGAGAGATATTTATTTTACAGAACTGGTTCAAGCAATTGTGGAGATGCAATTCCAAATTCTGTAGGGTAGGTGGAAACTCAGAAAAGAGTTACAATCACACTAATATCCTTAATTCTTCTCTGTGTGATGAATTTTCCTGTGAGAAAACAAAATTTTATCCCAGATATACATTCAGCAAGTGATAGAATTTACATAACCCTTTTATTTATTAAAAAAAGGATAGGTTTTTAGTAATCTGAATATGAAATTAACCAATGTTTGGGAAGCCACAAGGAAATATTATTTAGAGAGAATGAAAAATAAAGCATCTTAATATTTTCAAAGTATTATTCCTTGTATAAGCATAAGACATGTAAAAATGAAAAATAATCAACAGATATTGAGGCTTTTTTCTGTCTTCTCTGAAATTCAGTTTTCCTATTTTTTAAAGGTTTTGGTGGGAACATATGGTTGATTTTATAAAGAAAAATTAGTAAAAAATTAAAATATGCATTTCTGATGCAAAGAGCATGAGGAGCATTTGAAAATATAATGGAACACCTAGTTGAAAAATTTAAACAAAAAAGTATATATTCTATAAATTGCCCTCTTCGGATTTCCACAAAGTTACATGCACATGGGAACTCTGAACTTGATTATGTGATTGGTGAATTAATTCCTAACTGTATCTTCTTTGAGTAGAAGGAAAAATATGTCCATGACATGCAATCTCATTCATGCTTCTGGTCTCTTTTCCACACTTTCACTTGTCTCCTTCAACGAAATAGGAATTTTCCATTTGGAGTTTTAAAATGAACAAAGATACTTTACAAAATAAAAGGCCTGGTTATGCTTTCAGTGTTCCTGAATTAAAGGTTTTGTTTTTGGCAGTTTTTTTCCAATAGAGACCAAAGAGCAGGAGATGTCAGACATTGGAACTTAGAGATGGCAGAGACATTTATTTTATGATTCTTATAGCAGAACTGTCTAAGAACTGATAGCCCAAGGTCAAGTTTTAGTCTTCTCTGGAAAGTAAACAATGAATCTTTTTGTAGCATTTTGACAGGGAAAGAATTGTTTCCAGTTGAAAGGACATAAATGTAGGATGTGTACATTATAGAGCACATGTCAAAATTCAAAACTATAGTGGCTTTTGTCTCTAACCTAAGTAGCCCTGCACTGATGGTTCAGGGCATTTTAACTGAAGTTGACATCAAAGTACACCTTTACTCTTGCTGGAAGTCTTGTGGCTATAAGAAGTCTTTTTGTTTAATTTGTCCTGAGGGAAGAAGCACTCTCCTAAAGATTTATTAAGCCACAAAGAATCATGTAAAATTTAAGTTTTCAACTCTATATTTCCCACAAACTGCAAACTACTTTTCCTAATAAACCATTGACTTTTAAAATCATCACACAATTTTTACATACCCAGAACCCAATACTATGCTTTACCCAATGTAAATCCTCCATAAATACTCATTGATTTGAAATGAATTTACTTAACTGCTATATTTAATATTAATTATATTATTCTGATTACAAATTTCTAAAAAAGACATTAAACTTATGTGATCAAATATAAGCTGGGAAACATATATGTGCTACTTTGTGTGGTGTTTATTATTTCTAGTATGTGGGACTGGATAAAGAAATACAGAAAGGTTCTCATAGATGATTTTCCTGGTACAGGAGAAGAAAGTGCAAAGTGGAGGGAAACACTAATCATAGAATTAGGGAAGTAATTAGCAATCAAAAGTCATCACTAAATACACAGATAAAACCAGAAATTAAACTACAAAAAAATAACGTAGGACACAATTTTTCTTGACCTAAATATTTCTCATTTCTTTTTTTCTTTTTACTGTAATTGATGTCCCTTCTAAAAGATCTCCTTAAATATGTTGCCTTAAGTGCATGTGAACTGAGTAATTCTACAGACTACAAAAGACCTAAATGTCCATTTTGTGTGGCACAAGTAAATGTCACCAAAACTATTTGCAAAGGCTCACAAGATTAGCATTGTAAAAATGCAAATTTTATGGTTGGCTAAGGCATTAAAGTTCATAAAAATTTACTTTTTAAATAAGCACATGTACATAAAGGTAGCCTTTTATGTTTCTAGATTTGATAGTCTTTTCATAAATAAGCACATTAATTTGTGCATTTCTGTGAAAGCTTATGAACTTAGGCCAATGAATATTTCATGAATACTAACTAATGATTCAGGAGAATTTCACATGGTTATCAACTTTTTGAGAATTTTGGATTGGAAATATTTTAGAATAGATGTAGCAATACTCAATAATTTGGACGAAGTCTCCATTCTAATTGTATTAGTTTATCTAAAAATATTAATTTCTTCCATCAACTATTTAAAAATTTTAGTTAGAGTAAAAACACTCAGTATGAAAACCTGCTGATCTTATTATATATGCCATGCAATCGACAGACCCGTAAAATCCAAAACTTTTTAGGTTTTTCTTCTCCTACATATTTGTAGGCAATATCCTGATGCTGTTAGCTTGGACTGCCTTTCCATTTCTTTGCCATCTGCTTCCTTATTGTTTAGTCTGTGTCTAGGCCCTTCAACTGCATCCCTACCTCCTGTCTAAAACAGAGCAATTTAGGTTAAATGGTGGTTCTCAGATGGAGATGGAAAACTCTGAGAAATATATTAGGGTATTAAGGTAAAAATACGGTAGTCTCCCTTATCCGCGGTTTCATGTTCCTCAGTTTCAGTTACCTGTGGTCAGCTGCAGTCTGAAAATACTAAATGGAAAATTCCAGAAATAAATAATTCTTAAGTTTTAAATTGCACACCGTTCTGTGAAACATGCTGAAATCTTGTACAGTTCTGCTCCACCCGGCCCAGACATGAATTGTCCCTGTGCACAGTGTATTCAGACTGTGTACACTACCCACTCGTTAGTCACTCAGTAGTCACCTGGGTTAGCAGATCGACTATCGTGGTTTCACACTGCTCATGTTCAAGTAACTTTTATTTTAATTACTTAAAGCCTCAAAGCACAAGAGTAGTGATGCTAGCATTTGGATATGGCAAAGAGGAGCTGTAAAGCGCCTCCTTTAAGTGAAATGGTGAAAGTTTTTTACTTAATAAGGAAAGAAAAAAAGTATATGTTGGGGTTGCTAAGATCTATGGTAAGAACAAATCTTCTATCCATGAAATTGTTTAATTTATAAATTAAACTTTATCATAAGTATGCATATAAAGGGAAAAAATGCCAGGTGTATATATGTGTATACACACACACACACACACACACACATATATATATATATACACACACACACACACACATACATACATATATATGTGTTAGTAGTATCCATGGCTTCATGCATCCACTGGGGTCTTGGAACATATCCCTCAAGATAAAGACGACTATTGTATAGCAGAATGTTTATTTAAATATTAGAAAACTGACAGGGAACTTTATTAATTCATTGAGCAATTCTTTTTAAAGCATCACTGATCATGCTTCCTGTGTCAGATGCTAGGGATAAAAAAATGAGCAGGAAACAGAACTGATCCTCAGGGAAGACACAGTCAAAAGGAGAACAAACAACTGAGTTATTGCATTATCATGCTGGAAGTATATAGCAGATATGGCTACAAGTTACTGTGAGAGCACAAAAAGGGAAATGGGCCATGTGAAATTTTAAGACAAGTAGTAAAATATGTGATTATATGGATCATAACAATTTCTAAAAATATATATTTTCAATATACATTATATACTTTGCTCACATATATTTGTATCTGTGCCATTAGTGACAAATTTAAATATCAGCATTATTTCTTTTTTATGCCAACATTTTTTAGGTGATAGATCTTTCTGGCTGTAAGTCAGATATACTAACACTTTGTAACTAATTGTAATTTTGTTATAAATCATTGGATTAATGATTATTAGATAATCTGATGGAAAATAAACTATTTGTTATCCAAAGGCAAACATAAATGTTTGGGGAATATAGATGATTTTGAAAGACTTTCTGTATTAACTTAATTAATTAATTGATTATTTTAATTGAATTTATTGCAGTGACATTGGTTAATAAAATTACATAGGTTTCAGGTGTACGATTCTATAATGTATCATCTGTATATTGTTTTGGGTGTTCATCACCACAAGTCAAGTCTCCTTCCATCACCATTTATTCCCCTGTTTCTTTTTCTACCTCCCACCACCCCCTTTTCCTTCTGGTAATCACCATGCTGTCCACTGTGTCTGTGAGGTTTTTTTTTGTTTGTTTTGTGGGGTTTTTTGCTTAATCCCTTCACCTTTTTCACCCAGCCCAGTAACCCCCCCTCCCCTCCGACAGCTGTCAGTCTGTTCTCCATGAGTTTGTTTCTATTTTGTTTTTGTTTGTTTTGTTCATTAGATTCCACATATGAGTGAAATCATATGGTACTTCTCTTTCTCTGACTGGCTTATTTCACTTAGCATAATACCTTCTAGGTTCATCTATGCTGTCGAATTTTTAAATTCATGAATATATGTTTCACCTATAGCCATTTTACTGACCATACAGTGTAATTGTGTTTTAAGACTAGAATGTCAAAGATATATGAAAGAAGAATTGAGAAAACATGTAATTTTGTCCATTGGGTTTTTACCTAAAAAGACCCAACCACTTTATTTAGGTATAATTGATATTCAAAAACTATACATATTAAATATATACAATTTGATGAGTTAGGACATATGCATATACCCACGAAACTATTACTACTATCAAGGTATTAGACACATCCATCATTCTGAAAGTATCCTTGTGTCTTTTTCTGTGTGGTAAGTCTATTTAATATGAGATTTACCCTCTTAACAATACAGTACTACGCTGTATGCAGATCTTTAGAACTAATTCATCTTGCAAAACTGAATCATACCAGTTGAATGCTAACTTCCCATTCCCTCTTACCCCAGTCCCTGGCAACCACCATTCCATTTTCTATTCTCCACTCTATGAGTTTGACTATTAGGTACCTTACCTAAGTGGACTCATGCGGTGTTTGTCCTTCTCTGCCTTATTTCACTTAGCATGTTGTCCTCCAAGTTCACCCATGTTGCCGTATATGCCAGGATTTCCTTCTTTTTAAAGTTTAAGTGGTATTCCACTGTAAGTATATACTATATCTTCTTTATACATTCATCAGTCAATGGACACTGGGGTTGTTTCCATAACTAGGCCATTGTGAATAGTGTTGTTTTCAATTCCTTTGGGAGATCATATATATATATATATATATATATATATATATATATATATATACACACACATATATATATGTGGTGAATCACATTGGTAGATTTAAATATTAAGCATCATTAGTGTATTGCATTATTTTATTATACTGACCATTAATGTCCATTAAGAGCAAGAATTCAAATTTTCCTCCTGGCTTCCATAATTCTGAGAAGAAAAAAAAGCCTTAAGCCTTAGATTCCTCTATTTATTAACAAACATTTGCTTTGGTACTTTTCAAACATGCCCAATGAATAAAAGTTTTTTATGACTCATCATACAAACTATATTGTATTGATTAGCTTTAGCTGTGTAACAAACCATTCCAAAATCCAGTTTCTAAATAACCACCGTTTATCATTTTCCATGATTATCTGTTTTGACTGGATAGTTCTGCTGATGTAAGCGAGGTCCTGCTCACCTCAGAGTTGTCCAGACATGTGTGGTCAGTACAGGTCATCTAGGACTGGCCGATCTAGGACTGGCCTCATTCTTGGACCTGGCAATTGGAGCTACATAGTAATTGGGATTATGGAGCTTCTATGATCCTTGTTTTTCATTAGGGAACAGGTTACCCTGAGTTGTTTTTTTTACAAATAAGATGGAAAATGTCAATAGCACCAAAAATTGGCAAACCCAGTGCAGAAGCAATTTTCAAGTTTCTGCTTGTGTTATATTTGCCACTTTTCTATTAACCAAAGCAATTTGTATGGCTATGTTCAGAGTCAGTATCAGAAGCAATGATCTGAGGGCATGGGCACAGGGAGAACTGATTAAACTGTAACAATCTACGACAGGTTTTATGTCTTTAAATAGTTTTGATTTCTCCCACAAAAATACATGATGCCAAACACGTTTTTGCAAATACTAGACTGGTATGGAAAGGGAGGCTGTATGAAGACTTGGCGTCAACTACAGAGAGAATGAAACTAATAATAAAAAATGAGCCAGCATTACTGGGTATTGTCCAGGGCTGGAATGCAAACTGATGTTTTCCTTCAAAAATTGTTTTCTTATCCATTTTGGTCCCAGTGTAAACATTTATAAGCTATTAAGTGCCTGAGGGATTTGAAGTACAAACCGATCCAAGTTATTCATGCCAACAGGCTAAGAAATAGTATCCAGCAACCAAATATGGTATATAGATAGAAATACGTGATTTTTGAAACTTCTCAAATTTTTTCAGAATTAACTTCACAATGAAATGGAGCATCAGTCCAGGTAACACTTAGACAATAATGTCATAAATTATTACATTTTTTAAAACAATTCTTTTTTTATTTTTATATATATCTTTATTGATTTCAGAGAGAGGAAGGGAGAGGGAGAGAGAGATAGAAACATCAATGATGAGAGTCATTGATCAGCTGCCTCCTGCACGCCCCCCACTGCAGCCCACAACCCGGGCATGTGCCCTGACTGGGAATCGAACCCCGATCCCCTGGATCCTAGGTCCACACTCAACCGCTGAGCCACGCCCGGCTGGGCCATTACTTTTTTTATGTGAGGAAAAGGTTTGCTCTAATCCAACATCATTTTTCAGTGAAACTTTAGAATGGTAGACCACAGACTAAACACAACAATTATTCATTTTTGTTTAATTATTTATATTTTTTTCAATTTATGTTATTCAATATCTTTATGCATCATTTGCATAATTGTATTATTAATGCTCACTTAGGATAAATGCAAGAACTAGTTAATGAATATTTTATAACATTTTAAAACTGAAAAGCGCTATATGCCGTTTATTCCATTTCAATTAGATGGGTGCATTCTTTTTTGATAACCCTATTATTTTGTTGGTACTATTATAGATGTCCCCATCTTCCTCCTGTTTGCCCATCCTCAGCCAACCCCCACCCCTCTTCCCTCTGCCATCACCACGCTGTTGCCGTGTCTATGGGTTATGCATATATGTTCTTTGGATAATCTCTTCACTTTCTTTCACCCAGTCCCCCCTCCCCTCTCACCTCTGATGGCTGTCAGTCTGTTCCATATATCCACGCCTCTGGATCTGTTTTGTTCATCAGTTTATTTTGTTCATTAGATTCCACGTGTAAGTGAGATCATATGGTATTTGTCTTTCTCAGACTGGCTTATTTCTCTCAGCATAATAAGCTCCAGGTACATCCATGCTGTCACAAAAGGTAAGAATGGATTCCTTATTTTTTATGGCCACAGAGTATTCCATGTTGTAAATGTATACAGCTTTTTTTTTTTTTTTTTTTTTTTAATATATCTTTATTGATTTCAGAGAGAGGAAAGGAGAGAGAGAGAGAGAGAGGGAGAAACATCAATGATGAGAGAGTCATTGATCGGCTGCCTCCTGCACGCTCCCAACTGGGGATCAAGTCTGCAACCAGGGCATGTGCCCTGACCGGGAATCAAACCCCTATCGCCTGGATCCTAGGTCGACTCTCAACTGCTGAGCCACCCTGGCCGGGCATATCACTGCTTTTTATCCACTCATCTGCTCATGGGCACTTGGGTTGTTTCCAGATCTTAGCTATTGTAAATAATGCTGCTATGAGCATAGGGGTGCATATATCCTTTCTGATTGATGTTCTGGGATTTTTAGGGTATATTCTCAGAGGTAGGATCCCTGGGTCAAAAAGCAGCTCCATTTTTCATTTCTTGAGGAAAATCCACGCTGTTTTGCATAGTGGCTGCCCCAGTGTGCATTCCCACCAGCAGTGCAGTAGGGTCCCCTTTCCTCCACACCCTCGCCAGCACTTTTTTTTTTTAATCCTCACCTGAGGATATTTTTTCTATTGTTTTTCAGAGAGAGGGGAAGGGAGAGAAAGAGAGAGAAACATCAATTGAGAGAGACACATCCATTAGTTGCCTCCTGCATGGGTCTCGACCAGGGCCAGGGATCCAGCTTGCAACCGAGGTACCTGCCCTTGGTCAGAATCGAACCCGGGACCCTTCAGTCTGTGGGCCAACCCTGTAACCACTGACCCAAACCCGTCAGGACCTCAGCACTTTTTGTTTGATGATTTATTGATGGTAGCCATTCTGGCAGGTGCGAGGTGACACCTCATTATTGTTTTAATTTGCATCTCTCTGATGATTAGTGACAGTGATGTTGAGCATTTTTCCATATGTCTGTTGCCACCTGTAGTCCTCATTGGAGAAGTGACTATGCAGATCTTTTGCCAATTTTTTAATTGAATTGTTTGTCTTCCTTTTGTTGTGTTGTATGGGTTCTTTATATGTTTTGGAAATTAACTTCTTATCAGATGTATCCTTGGCAGATATGTTCCCCATACAGTGGGCTCCCTTTTCATTTCGGTGATGGTTTCTTTTGATATGCAGAAGCTTTTTTAGTTCAACGTAGTTCCACTTGTTTATTTTTCCCTTGCCTGTAAGAGATGTCTGAGAATTTACTGCCTATGGTTTCTTTTAGTATTTTTATGGTTTCACTATTTATATTTAATTCTTTTATCTATTTTGATTTTATTTTTGTGTATGGTGTAAGCTGGAGGTCTAGTTTCATTTTTTGCATACACCTGTCCAGTTTTCCCAACACTATTTATTGAAGAGCCTGTCTTTACTCCATTGTATGCTCTTGCCTCCTTTGTCAAATATTAATTGACCCTAAAAACATGGCTTGATTTCTGGACTTTGTTGTCAGCATTTTCAAGAACAGATGCTGTGTAACCATGTGACCCTAGACAATGGAGCAATTTGTATTAAAATTTGGAACATAGAGGATTCATGTTCAAGATGGAGATGTAGGAAAATGCTGAAGGCACCCCTTGTTATGAACACATCAAATCAATGGCTATATATGGAACAATTTCCTCTGGGGAAAAAAACAACTAAAAACTGATAGAACAACCCCTTCACATTGGGCAAATGAGAGAGAAACCACCAAAGACATAATCTTACCATAAACACCACCCACAGCCTGATGACCCACAATTGGGAAGGAACTCATTTCCTGAGAGCAAAGGGTTTATACCCCATTTTTAAGACCTGCACATAAGAGAATTGTGGAGATACAGAGCACTATCCAAATAAAAATAAAACAAGTAATTTTAAAAAATCCTACCATTACTTCCAAGAAAAAAATGTTAACATTTGAGAGCACTCAAGTATAGCCAGTCTGAATTGCTTTATTCTCAAATATAATTTGTCTAAAGCTTTATGGTTCTGTTTGATCTGCGTAAAATAATTTTATAACCCACTATTGATAGTACTTTCTTTTATCTGGGTTTTATAAAGCCAAAGCTAAAAATGATCTTGTGAATTTTAGTAGGTTAAACATAAAACTTGACATTGAACCTTATCTTTGGGGGTGTACAACTCAGTTTGTTCAGGGTTAAAAATAATTTAAAAATACAAGTGATGACAGTCACCTTTCACAGGGTGACAGGAGTTAAGCTTTTATCATCACAGCTTTCAGTACTTAACCCAGAACCTTGAAGAGAGGGTTACAGCTGACACGGAAAAGTGTTTTTTAAGTGCTCACACCAAAGATATATATTGCTGAGGAACAATTTTTGAGTGAGGAGTTTATATAGTGTCCCTTTATAACCATACTAAAATTCATGACTGTGGCCATCATATTTCTGGAGAGCTGAAATACTGTGGACTAGAATGTGATCGATAGTATACTTCAGAAAGAATAAGGAGTACTCTATCAATATTTTCACTACCGTTATTTTCTCACAACACATTGCCTAGTATGTGTAGTAATTATAGAAGAAAAATATATCAATATACAAGTTGTAAAATGGTATATAAAATATAGTAAAATGATGCTATCCTAAGGGTTTTCTAATCAAGTGTTTGCTCTTTTCTAGATTTTGTGTTTTTATGATATTAACCACAAAATTGCAATCTGGAAGCACAGCTCACAACACAAATAATGCAAATTGTCTGTTATTGTCCTTAAATACCTTATTTCAATCTGATTTCCATTAGCCTAAAGTAAAAATCAAAAGAGTGGTTATAAAGAATGGCAAGATTCTTTCATTAGGTTACTTTTAATGTATAAGCAACTAGGAGGTTTTCATTTCTGCTCAACGGAAATCTCTTTCCTAAGTAGGGGCAGAAGTCCACATTTCAGAAGGGACTAGTTGCCTTTTTTTAGTTATAAATAATTTATGTAAGAGAGACTTTCTTTTCATGGACTTCTGCTGACGTGGAAAAACACTTTCTGAGAACACCACTGGGATAGTTTTCCTTAGAAAGTTAGGGAAAAGACCAGGTCAGCTCATAAGGGGTTAATTAAAGCCAAAGACCCAAGTATATGACTTCCGCATTATAAAAGGACAGCCATAATAAAGATAAAGTTACTATTTAACATTTTATATTAGATGCTATATACATTTATATATTATATATTATATATATTATATGTTGTAGTTGACCCTTGAAAAATAAAATACAGTTGGAAGTGATGGATCCACTTACGTGGGGATTTTTTTCAGTTGACCTGTGCAGTTCAAACCCTCATTGTTTAAGGGTCAGCTCTGCAGTTGGGAATATGCATATGTGGAGTTATACTTTACTTATACGTGACTTTTTGGCTGGGTGGGAGGTCAGCACCCCTTACCTTCAGGTTATTCAAGGGTCAACTGTACTTATATAATATGTGATATTATATGTAGTACATCATAAATAATGTACTATATATTATACATATAATTAACATTTTTAGTGCATCCTATATAGCAAGATCTATACTAAGAATTTAACAAGCTTTTTCTTATTTAGCCATCTCAAAAACTCTTTATGAGTTTTATTATTAATATCCCATTTTATAAAGACAATAAAACTTAGAGACATTAAATAATTTACACAAAAATTTCATAAAGTGGTAGAGTCAATTCCTTCTATACAATCAAATTTAGAAATAGCTGTATATCTGTAGAGCTGCAACATCAAAAAATATTTTCTCTTGGAAAGGAAAACATGTG
This sequence comes from Miniopterus natalensis, assembly GCF_054644295.1. NCBI lineage: Eukaryota > Metazoa > Chordata > Mammalia > Chiroptera > Miniopteridae > Miniopterus > Miniopterus natalensis. The sequence continues at coordinate 150,034,137 of NC_142081.1, forward strand.
CTATTTAAAGTTCTGTAATAATGAATGACACCATAAAACCATCATTAACATTGTTTAGGAAATAGCAAAAGCCACAGCAACAGTTACAACACTTTCACGATAGTATTCAGCGCATGAGTAAACTAGTCATAAAGAAAATTTCCCTTAATAAGCACAAACAGAAATCTTCCCCAAATATGCTCCAAGACAAATGGATTTGTTGGCTCCTATTTTAGAAGGGAGGACTTGTTCTTTGCTGCCATGTCAGAGTTTTCATTATTTCAAGTGGATTAAAAAAGATTAAAGATACTACTACCAAAAATAATATAAATAAATAAATATTCTAACCCCCTGCTTTTTTTCCCTCTCCTTTTACTTAATCTCCCACTTAAATCTTCATTTTTCTTTGGAATGTATTAAAAATGTAGTCAGCCAAAAACAAGAGGAGACAAAGTACAACAAGTAATAGAGGCATGGAACATAAGTTCCTGTTCATATTAATAAGAATATATATTTATGTGAGATGCAGAACATAAGAGAGATATAATAACAAGGACTCTTGTAAATTCTCAGAAATGGCACTATTAACAAAAAACTCCTTATACTTATTGGTGAATTTTAAAAGAGCTAAATCTTTAGAGAATATAAACACACACAAAAATCATTAGGAATATTCTTTTTAAAGCTGTATAATTGTACTCATCCATTAAATACAATTTAATTGCACTTTAATTGCATGTGTTTGCATAAATTTTAGTATCAAATTACTCTGTAGCACATAAAACATTAAGTTTAAAAAGTTTTAAAGTTTGTGGGAAAATATGTTCAAAGGCAAATTAAACTCACTAAAGCTTCCCTTAAATTTTAATTTTTCTTCTATTTATTAATTTATTAATTTATTTATTTTCAGAAACTTGTCCCAGCTTATTGCCTTAGTCTTTTGGAATCTCAAGGTATTCAAAGGTTACAAAAGATTTTTGAAAAACAACTAAGCACACATAATATGAAAAGCTTTAATAACCATAATTATCAACTAAATTATTATTGACATCAATTCTTTACACATGAAGTTCCACTTTCCACAATAAATGGTGTTTTTTTATAGTAATTCAAAAGAAGTTATTTGTAAAGAAGTGAAATAGAAACCATATATAGCATTGAAAATAATGGTCAAGATAACAAAAAGTTCATGTAGCCCAGCCAGAGTGATCCTGTGCACTGAAAGGCTGCCAGTCCTACTCCAGGTCAGAGCACATGGGTGGGTGGTGGGTTTGATCCTCAGTCAGGGCACCTACGGAAGGCGATGGATAAATGTCTCTCTCACATCAGTGTTTCTCTCTCTCCCCTGCCTCTCTCTAAGCATGTCCTCTGGTATGGATTAAAAACAAAGTTAATACAATGCTTGTAGAACAGTCTCTGTAAAGTCATGAATCTTGCATGTTCATATATAATATGAAGTGTTTAATACAAAAAGTAACATCCGTTATTCAGAAATCTTTTCTAAGAAGACACCGTTTATTAAAAAAATGTAAGCACCACCATAAAGCATATTCTTTTATTTATTGGAAAATATTTTTATTTGTTACATTAAATAAAGTTAGTAAAACTTTCAATGTGATATTGGAGTAAATTATAATCTTACAAAAATTTTTAATTGATAGGAAACATTATCTATTTCTATATCTAACTATCCAGCGATCATCAATCTATTTAATCTATCTACCTACCTATATATAGTGTTCAGAAACTTTAAAGATAGAAAAATTGTCTATAGATTTCTGTAACTAATTAGTGAAAACACACCCACACATATACACACACATTTGTGTGGGTGATGAATGCGTGAATATATAGTGTTGAAATACATATAAATAAAAAGGTGTTTGATGTAAAAAACATAAGGCTAGAGTTAACAGAAGGGAAAAAAACACTATCTATTGAGTATATATTTTGTGTAATGCCTTGCGATAATCATTTTAGATTTGTCATCTCAATGAATCCTCATAAATAGGCAATGAGTTTGTCACTAGACCATATTTTATAGAAAAGGAACGTGAGGATGATTTATGACAGGTAAGGAACATTATTTGTTCCCAAATTTCCCTGCCATTTCTCCCAATATTTTTCCCTTATGACATTGCTTTTTTCCTTGTTCCAGAAGAAAAGGTGGCAGCAGATGCTTAAAATATGTTGTATATATAGAATATACATTTTAGAAGATAGTATATATAACATCTATACCTGTATTTTATATAGATTCCATGCATGTAGTACTATATATGCATATACACACATGGATATATAAAATATTTACATATATACATATAGATTTCCATAGTGGTATTAAGTATAAATTAGCAAATATATGTTGAATTTGTGAGAAACTAGTAACACTAATAGGACCTCCAACAACTAGCATTACTATGTATCAGGAACTTGTCTAAGCACTATTATATTTATTAATTTCTTTATATTAAAAAGAACTTTATACTATTAAAATCCCCATTATAAAGGTGAGAAAACTGAAGACTAGAGATGTTTAATATTTAGAACATGATCACATATTTAGTAAATAGCAAAACTTAGTTATAAAACCAGACATTCTTCTTGTAGACCCTGGACCAATCTGCACTCTTGGGTTTCCTCTCCCTTGGTGCCAGAGCAGTCAATAACAGGTGTATTCCTTTAGAGAACAAGGCTTTAGTCCAACTTAGAACTTCTTAAAATTATTTTGACAGTTTTGTGTTAAAGTAGACATAGGTATTTGAGATAATATAGGCCTTCTAGACCTGTTACTATAATCTTGGTATGATGACTTGGTTGTTGGAGGGGGTCATTAAGAGGATGTGACCTCCAGGTGACCCTAGAACCAAACCAGGGCTATAAGAAGGTCCTCATTTCATCCTTTGTCCTGGGAACGTATGTTCTGTCCACTGTCCCTATTTTTAAGGACACGGCTTTGAGAAAGCAATGTGTGCTGAGATCATCTAGATGGTATCTATGACTGAAACCAGTTAAGGCCTCTATATAAACTTATAAGATTCAGGTGGGAAGGTCTGGAGATCTATCATCTGGCAGCGCCCAGAGTAAGCCTTGCGTGTAAGCTCCCTGCTTGGGAACTGCCACATCCCAATCTGGAGTGGCCTGCCTCTCTGGTCAATCTCTCCTTGCCCTCCATGTATGAAGGCCAGTTTCAAATTTCACCCGGACAGCTCCTTAGGTTTCAAAGCAATATTGGTGCAGTGGGATAGTTTCAATTTCGTGTCTTATTAAGAAAAAGTATTTATTCCCTCCACATTGTGTTTCGCTCCTCCCTTTCTAGGCTAAGGTGCAGCAAATTACACCTGTGCCTGTGCCTCGGTTGCATGAGCTCAATGCACGCAGAAGTAGGGGAAAATCCGAATTCGGTGTAAGTCAAGCTCTGTTGCAAATACTATTTTACCAATTGATGTAGAGCACTTTAAGTAAAATTCAATAACTAAAGTAACCACTGTTTATAATTGTCACATCTTCCATTTTTCCTTCTTTCTTTCTTTTTTTGCTTATTAGAATAACTTATGTATTGAAGAACCAAGAAGCGTTAAATGAATAAATGTGACAGCTTTTAAGAGTGTCTTTAATGATGAGTTACAGCATTACTATAATTCCATACTTGCATGTATATAAATACATATTAATTTTCAGAACTGATTTGACATATAGATCAGTTGATGCTTAGAATGTAACTAGAGTAATCTTTTTTTCTATCTATCTCATCAATCATCTACTCAAAAAAGTTCATACTTATTTCACATTGAGAAAAAGCTTTTTGATAGAAGTGGTATTACACTTAAGAAAAACACGCTGGCCCTGGCAGAGGAATGAATGAATAATCCTATTTTAGATTCTTTTTACTTAAGTGATGAAATTAAAATATATATGCCCATTTCATTGTTTTCTACTTATCTTTTTATATATTTTATTATAAATATATTATGTACTGTATAAATCATTGTAAGTTTAGGACAGTTAGGATAATTTGAAGAAATTACAACTCTCAGCAAGTCTCCTAACTGGGCAATTTATTGTGTTCCATTTTCCAACTTGGTGTAGCTGAAACCTATATTTACACAAGAAAATCGAGCTCAGGTCTCATAACTATAATCGGTTATCAGAGTGGAGTTTTCAAAGTCTCTCTTTAAATATCTCATATTTATTAAGTGTTTTGAAAAACTCCAAAGCAAATTTGTAGTGATGAAATGAATGCTGGCAATATAAATTCCTTAGCAAATATATCTCCTTATCTAAGCTGTGTGAAACTCTCACAGGAGTACAAGATATATACATTTCTAATTCATTCAAAATAATTACATTTAATTATCTGTTTATGGTTCATATAAGTTTTATAATCACACAGGATTAATAAGATACTTGGATCTTAGATTCCATGAAACAATTCTTTGCTCATTTCTGGGCAAACCATTCTATTTTTAAGTGATATCTTCCCAAAGAGAAGGCAGAACTCATTTCTACTTTTCACTCAATTGATGAAAAATGAAAGAAAAATGTTGCTTGTTACAATTCTTGCTTTTATTTCCAAGTGTTAATTGACTGAACCCCCAATTTTAATACAGTTCAAATATGTTAGAATTTTATTGTTATTAAATTTTAATAAAAGGATATAAAAAGGTAATCCACTTGATTCTTTCTCTACAAAAGGAATTTTCATTATCACTGTTTTTTTATGTGCTTGAAAACTTATTTTTAAATATTTTTATGAGCATAGATGAACCACATTTTGATAACTATGGAAAGTTTTGCTGCTACTACTTATAGACAAAGTGCCTGACCTATAGCAAGCAATAGTTTTATATTAGTTTATGTTAGAAGTATATTATTACTTATAGCAGTTATAACAATGGTGCAACCACAGTATATTAATTATGCCAAAATCCAAATGTTCTGAACTTTATTTTATTTTTTAACTATTTTTGGAAGTTAAACCTGAAATGAGCTGAACTCAGTGGTAAAACCAAACCAAACCAAACCTATTTATAGTCTTCAAATAACCCACCTCATGGGAATATGCTTAAATTTTGCTAGAGTAATATGAATGTGTTTCACTGAGATGTGTTGCTGGACTCAGCAGAAGGTGTTATGCTACATAAAATGTATGTGTATTTCTTCTCCAAAGAGGACATACAGTTGGCCAAGAGATACATCAAAAAATGCTTAATGGCACAAATCATCGAAGAGATTCAAATTAAAACTACAATGAGGTATCACCTCACATCTTCCAGAATGGCTGCCATCAATAAAACAACAAACAAGTGCTGGTGAGTATGTGGAGAAAAAGGAATCCTAGTACACTATTGGTAGGAATGCAGACTGGTGCAGCCACTGTGGAAAACAGTATGGAGTTTTCTCAAAAAATTAAAAATGGAATTGCCATTTGACTCAGCGATCCAACTTCTGGGAATATATCCTAAGACTCTGGAAACACCAATTAGAAAAAATATATGCATCCCTGCATCTTCCAGGCACAAGATCTAGAAACAGCCCATCAGTAGTGGATAAAAAAAACTGTGGTACATGTACACAATAGAATACTATGCAGCTTTTAAAAAGAAAGAATTCTTACCCTTTGCAACAGCCTGGATGGACCTGGAGATTATTATGCTAAGTGAAATAAGTCAGTCAGAGAAAGACAAATACCATATGATTTCACTTATATGTGTAATCTAATGAACAAAATAAACTTAGGAACAAAATAAGACTAGAGGCACAGATACATGGAACAGATTGACAGCTTTCAGATGGGAGGGGATGGGAAGGACTGGAAGAGATTAGCTAAAGAACATATATGCATATATCATAGCCCATGGACACAGACAACAATGTGGTGAAGAACAAGGAGGGGGGTGCTGGGTGGAGGGGGGCATGGAGGGCTGGGGACATCCCTAATAGTGTCAACAATAAAAAATGTATGTGCTTTCAAAAAATCTGAAACTTTTTGAAATTTAGAGCACTACTTGCCTCATGAGTTTCTAATAAATTATAGATCTCTCTTGAAAAAGAAACAGTGAAAACTATTATGATAAGCATTTTACTCAAACCTTAAAAGTGTGCCCTACAACTGTACCCAGTCTCTCTCATCTGCATGTTCTTTACCTTGATTTCTCTTTTTCACTCTACTTTCTATTTTAAACAGACTTTATATACCTGCTTTACTAACAGCCTTTGCTAATTAGGCAGCTTTCTCACAGTGCATGTTATATTCAACCAGTTAATCTTCTCTCCTTACCTGGGCTTTCAGACGAGGTCACCCTCTTAGCTCAGACATACTTCTGTAGTGTTCTAAAATCGTTCTGTTACATGACATAAACAAACAAACAAAAAAACATTACAGAAGTAAATCAAATAGCATGTGAGTTAAAAGAAGTATAATTTCTATGAAAGTTGATTGCAAGAAAAGAAATTAAATTTAAAGAGAGAAAAAATGTGGTTGTTTCGTGATAGATGTTGCTGGTTGATTATTCAGCATATCTCCTCCATTCTCCCTTGGAAGAGAACCATGATATTGTTTAACCTTTCTGCAAGAATCCCTGAACTTTTGTAAAGGCTTCTGTAAAAGTTTAATAGATGATAGTGACTTCATTACTCATTATTGTATTTAGTTTGTGGGAACGCCAGGACTCATCCAGAAAGATTTTCAGTGGACTTCTAGAAAAGGTTTACGTATAATTAAACAGGACTGATAGACAAGGCTTCTTAGGGTAACCCTCCCAAATCTATAAATTTAGATGATTACAATGCTACTTAAAGTATTTCGACGCATAAAAAAAGGACAAGTTGTAAATCATTTGTGTGAAGTGTATGTACCACTGTTACCAAAACAAGGTAAGAATTCAAACCAAAAAATCCACTACAGACAAACATATCTTATTAATGTTGATGCAAAGATATTAAATAAAATATCTGCAAAATAATTAAAGCATTAAAAAATACAGGACATCCCCAACTCGGGTATTTCAGGAATGCAAACATAGTTCAATTTTAGAGAAGCTATTATGAAGTTTATCTTATTTACAGATATAAAATAAAGCTTATGATTATATCCACAGATGCTGATAAAACATTCATCCACATTTATCATCCTTTCCTATTTATTGATATTTAGGCTTTATATAGAAATATATGTTGAGCAGGTTCTAGTAAATCAATCAGGAAAGCTAAGCAAAAGACTTGTTAGGTTTTTTTGTGGTAAAGTTTCATTCATTTCCTTGTTTCCTACCTCTGATTTTTCTGTTGTTCATTGTAACACGTTTTTCCACATTCTCTTTTCCTCTTTAGCAATTCTTCAAGTGGACTGTCTTTTTTTGACAGTTCAAAAGCACTTTGACACTGTTGATCTTAACCTCTTTTTGTTGATTTTCACTTTAATTTTTATCATCCTGTTTTCCTTCTATCTGTTTATTCTTCAACTGGTTTCTTATTTTGACCACTGGTTTTATGAAAATTTAAGCTTCTTTTTCTCTCTTTTTGGTTTATGCCAGGGTTTCATTAAAAAAAAACAACCACTATATTTTTAAAGAGTAGTTTTAGGTTTTCAGTAAAATTGAGAGAAAGGTATAGAGATTGCCCATATATTCCTTGCCCCTAGACATGCATAACCTTTCTAATTATCAAAATCTCTTAATTGAGGATGAAGCTGCATTAACACAACATAATCACCCAAAGTCCATCATTTACTTTAGGCTTCATTCTTGGAGTTGTATATTCTATGGATTTGGATCAATTTAAAATTACATGTATTCATTATTATAGTATCATAGAGTGTTTTCATTGTCCTAAAAATTCTCTCTTTATCTCTCTAGCCCTGATAACCACTGATCTTTTTATTGCATCCATAAGTTTTGCCTATTCCAGAATGTCATATATTTGGAATCATTGTTTATTGCCTTTTTAGATTGACTACTTCCACTCAATAATATGTGTTTTAATTTCCTTCAAGACTTGTCATGGCTTGATAGATCTTTTAAGTCCTGAATAATAACCAAAGTACCATAGTTTATTTGTCCATACTGAAGAACATCTTGGTTGCTTCCAACTTTTGGAAATTATGAATAAAGCTGCTGTAAACACTTGCACTCAGGATCTGTGCAGACATTTGTTTTTAATTCCTTTAGGTAAATACCAAGGAGCATGGTTTGTGCATCATCTGGTAAAAGTATGTTTAGTTTTATAAGAAACTGCCAAACTGTTTTCTAAAATGGCTGTACCATTTTGCATTCCCAGCAGAAATGTAGTAGAGCTCCTGTTGTTCCATATACTCGCCAACATTTGTTGATGTCAGGGTTTCAGATTTTAGCCATTCTAATAAGGGTCCAGTGGTATCTCATTGTTATTTTAATTTGCATTTTCTAATGGCATATGGTGTGGAACATCTTTTCATATGCTTATTTTCCATCTTTTTTCATGAGGTTTCTGTTAAGGTCTTTGGCTTACTTTTAATTGAGTTGTTTATTTTCTGTTTGCTGACTGTTACATGTCCTTCATATATTGGATAACAGTTCTTTATTGATAGTGTCCTTTGCGAATATTTTCTCCCATTCTGTGGCTTATTTTCTAATTCTCTTGACATTTTTTTCACAGAGCAAATGTTTTTAAATTTAATGAAGTCCAGTTTATCAATGATTTCTTTCATGGATTGTGTCTTCAGTGTTGTATTGAAAAAGTCTTCACCATATCCAAGGTCATCTAGGTTTTATCTTATGTTATCTTCTAGGGGTTTTATAGTTTTGCTTTTTTACATTTAAGTCTGTGATCTATTTTGAGTTATATTTTGTGAAGGATATAAGGTCTTTATCTACATTTATTTTTTGCATGTGGATGATCAGTTTTTCTAGCCCCATTTGTTGAAAGGAGAGTCTTTTTCCATTGTACTGGCTTTGCTCCTTTGTCAAAGGTCAATTGACTATATTCATGGGAGTCTATTTCTGGGCTCCCTATCTGTTCCAGTAATCTATATGCCTATACTTTCACTAGTACTACACTGTCTTTATTACTGTAGCTTTACATTAAGTCTTGAAGTTGGCAATATCAGTTCTCCAACTTTGTTTTTCTCCTTCAATATTGCATTGACTATTCTGGGTTTTAGCTTCTCTTTTTCTAACACTAAGTATCATGGCTTTGGTGCATCCCACAAGATTTCATGCGTTGTGTTTTTATACATTTAATTCTAAGTATTTAAAATTCCATTATATGTTCTTCTCCTATTCATGATTTACTTAGATGTGCATTTAAATTTCAATAAATATTCCAAATTATTTTTGGGTGAAAATTGGCAAGGTAATTCTGAATCTTATATAAAACAGAATAACCATACATAGCCAAGATCCTCTTGAAGAAGAAGGTTAAATATCTTTTATGCTAAATATCAAGATGTACTGTGAAATAATATTAATTATAGCAGTATGGTACTGATATAGAAATATATAAAAAGACCAAAGCAATAGAAAGTATTTTCCAGAAACAGAATCTCATATATACCAAATTGAAATACATGAGAGAGGTAACATAGCAGATTGGTGAGAATAAACTGTTCAAAATAGAGGATTAGAGATTAAAATATTTAAATATAAACTTGAGAAAAGTTAGTGAAATGCCTAGTGAATACCCTTCTGTTATTGGGATAATTTTAAAATAAGACTTAAGGCCTAAAACTTTTGATTTTATTATATGAAATTGATTGCAATGATTCATTAAAATGTGCATTGTACGATAATAAAGTTATGAACTGGAGAGATAAATTTGAAATACTCAACAAGGAATTGGTATCAATCATATATAAATAAATCTTACTAACCTGTAAAGAAACAATAGTGCAATAAAAACGTGTGAATAATATATAGTTTTTCTCTTTCAGAGAAGAGGAAACATACATGACATATAAACATGAACAGAGATTCTTCCTTATTAGACATAAGGGGGTGAAAACTGAAAACAGAGGCATGGATTCATGGAGCAGACTGACAGCTATCAGAAGGGAGGGTGGAAGGGGGACAGGATGAATGGAGAAAGGATTAGACAAAGAGCACACATACATAACCCACAGACACAGACAACAGAGTGGTGATGGCTCCAGGGAAGGAAGGAAGTGTATGTTTTTTGGGGGGGAGGGTGAGTGAGCAAAGGGGGAGACATCTGTAATAGTGTAAACAATAAAAGTAAAGTAGAAAAACAACAAAGAAATTAAGGCAATGCAGGTTAATAGTGTGGGTACAGTACCATTTTTCAGCATAGTTCATCACAAAATTTAAGAAGTCTGAAAATATTGTTAGCAAGAATGTGGAGTAACAAAGTCTCTTCTAAACTGATATTTGCAAATGTAAATTGATATAATTACTTTGGAAAACAAGATAATATTTACTTATAAATTTGAATAATAAAATTGCCTATTAACTACATTACAATCCTAGGCATATATTCAATAAAAATTTTGTGTAGGTATGCTAGGCAACATGAACATGAATATTCAAAACAAGAGCATTCACAATACAAAGTATTCTAAGTACTGAAAAGTACACAATAAAAGAATAGATAAATTCATGTGATATATTTACACTGTAGAATATTATACAGTAGTAAAATTCAATTAATTAGAGCCACATATAGCAGAATTGCATTTTATTTATTTATTTTTAATGGTTTTAGAGAGAGGAAGGGAGAGAGAGAGAAACATTGATGTGAGAGAGAAACATCAACCATTTGACTACCACAAGAGCCCTCACCAGGGATTGAACCCTCAGCCTGGGTACTTGTCCTGACTGGGAATTGAACCCACCATCCTTTGACCATTTGGTGCCCAGGACCATGCTCCGACCAGCTGAGTCACACTAACCAGGACCAGGACTGCATTTTAATAATATTTAATAAAAAAGTAATCGTACAAAGTTTCTAAATCATATGATTTCTATAAAGTCAAATGCAAAGATAGACATATAAATATATATCTTAGATTAAAAAATTTTTAAAGCAGATAAATTATATATAAAATTTGTATTATCTCTGATATAGGGAAGCAAAAGTTGAAGGAAGAGGTTACTGTAAGTTTTATCATTTTTCTATTTTTCAAGTAAGGTGCCATTCCCAAGTTGGCTCATTAGCTGTGCTTTTCAGAGGTTATTCCAAGATTTTACCAGGCTAGTAGCTTCCAGGTACTATGTTTATGGCTGTTAATTATATCATTAACATAAATGCACAGAATAAAAATTAAATAGGGCTTGCATTGATCCTTAAATTGAGTTCCCCAAGAAGTAGACCTTGAGTCTAAGATTTGAGGAGACATGTGAAGAGTCACTTCACTTGAAAGGTGATCCCAAGAAGCACCAACATGGGAATGGGAGAGTAAGACAGGGAAGGAAAATAAACACACACTGGTGCATTAATGAGTAGGTTACCTCTATGGGAAATTGTGGGTTAGTTCATGGAGTAGAAGACAATTCAGAGTTGCCCCAAAGCTTTCCAAAATATCCAAAGTTGGGCTATATAATTGTAACACTTGTTTGTCATTGGCAGAAGGTTGCATCTGAAAGCATTTACTTCGCAGAACTCTGGCCTGCACCATATGTAGCAAACCCTGTTCATGGCTCTAGAGAAAGCCTTCAGGCATTTACAGCTGCTTGCAGTGAGAAGCCATCATCTTCAAAGAAACAGTGAGAAGTGAGTATGAGTCACAACCAATAGCACCTGCTATAGTCCACACAAATGTGCATGTGCTTCACATGTAGTTCCTCTGTCCTGTCTGTGAGTCTTCAATATCATGGTCTGTTAAAAATTTCTAAATCAAAAAGATTTACAGTAGTATATATAGGCAGTGGGAAAGCTACACTCATCACTGTTGCCCTTGTTTCTGGAGTTATAATTGCTGTGTGTACTCTCTGTCCTCTATCATCCATTCTCGACTCCACTAATCTTTGGTCAGCATTTGTGCTCATCTGGGTTGCTTTCCCACTGAAATAACCCCGGTTAAGGTGTCTGAGGCCCTCTAATGCTATTATCTTCTCTGGCGATGACTGCTACAATTGCCCATTAGTGCTTCTATCACTAGGCTGGAAGTATAAAGAAACCCAATGAATTTCTTCAGTTTGCATCATACTTTTCCCTGTTTCCATCACATAGCAACAACCCTATCTCCTCATGACAATCAGGGTCAGTTAATTATGCCAGCATAGTAAATTATTTCTTTACTTGTCAATCTGCCATCTTGAAAAGCTCAAGTTGACCAGGTATGAGCCAAAGATTTAGGCTTCTCAGAGCCTTTATTATGTGCTTTGGTAGAAGCATTGCCCCCATTATTGAAAACACAACTTCAAATCCTTAAAAGCTTAAAGTTGTAAAGATTGAAAACATAAATTTCCCAAATGCTTAACTAGTCATGATGGTAAGAGGGATCACTTCTATTTCCATATATCCATGTACTCACAAACATAGCACTTTTTAAAAATTGATGATTCAGAACCTAAACTGCAGAGTATCATACACAAGCTTGCATATATTTTTAAAAAATAGATCTTTATTGATTTCAGAGAGAGGAAAGGAGAGGGAGAGATAGAAACATTAATGATGAGAGAGTCATTGATCGAGCCCACAACCCAGGCATGTGCCCTGACCGGGAATCAAACCCCAATCGCCTGGATCCTAGGTCGACGCTCAACTGCTGAGCCATGCTCGGCTGGGCAGCTTGCATGTTAACTGTGCTTTTTAAGGGGCATTCCAAGTTTCAAACAGGCCAGAAGTTTCTGGTAATATTTCTAGCTTGGTAGAACCCATATATCCCTAGTACTTGCTACCATTTATTTACCAGATCCAATTAATAAAGTATTATCAATATATTTGACATTGTATTTTTCTGCAGAATCAATATTTATGGGTTACACTGAGACAGAAACCAAGAGTTCACATAACTTGGGGTAAGACCATGAATGTGTGTTGCTGTTCTTAGGGAGATTGAAACAGCTTTTGATTCTTTACCTGATACATATAGGGGAAGCAGAGTTTGCCACCCTGAAATATGCCTTTTTGGGATATTGATTATCTTATGCTTTTTATTTTTAAGAAAAGCAAGGCTCAGAAGGAAACATTGACCTTCCCCCTCAATGACTAAATGAAGCTATCACTATAGGTAGCTAGAGTTTACTATAAACTAAGTGTGATAGACAGGGAGGAACTTGGCAAGACCCATTTGCTCAAATTCTTCTCTGTGTCCCGTTGTTAAAGATGGCCCAGCAAACATTTACTTACCAAACATTTGCCTTTTTCATCTCCATTAGAATTGCCTTCCTTTATTTTGATGCCCCAAGCCACAACGACCCCTTCTCAGCTCCAGAATGGCTTAGAAGCCTCAATTGCCCAAAGTGTCCTGAGTTTTATATTTCTATGGAACACTCATGTGTACATATGTATTAAATTTGGTCATTTTCTCTTGTTAATCTATCTCATCTTAATTTCATTATTAGTCCAGCCAAAGAAATTAGGTGAGAGGAAAATCCAGCTTCACACAGATTTATAATAAAAAATCACTGTCTTATGGATGGTGATTTTCCTTCACTGGTGGCTACCATTGGCTTTCTGCTTTTTTATTATTTTCAGTTATATAAGCCAAGCAATATCCTCATTGACTGCCCATATATTTTCCTAGGAATTTCATGGTGTACTAGCCACTGCCTCAAATCTCTGGAGATCAAGGTTACCTGTTTGCCACTCTATCATTTCTGCCATACAGCCATTACCTGGACTTTGCTTATGATGTTCAAAAGCTGCCACCTGGCCTCTGCTATTTCAGATCTCATCACATTGTCACTAGAGAGCCCAGTTCTGATAGCAACACCTCTTAACATCAACCTTGGCTTTTAAAAGAAAATCATCACCTTCATACATCAATGCTGTTAGAACCCCACACTTCAACACTTCTCATCACCAGCCAGCTGGTACATTCTTTGGTCTTACATAACAGATCCATTTTGCATGCCCACGCCTGAACTATTTGACCTCTTTCTCAATATGCTACCTAGTTATAGTTCTCCACTTAATTTACTGTAAATCAGTGTTTTCCATTTTCATGTGTCATGCTTCTAATGTATTAGGTCAGCTCTAGAAATCTTTGCCAGAATGTTACACACAAAGTCACAAAAGAGTAACTACACATAATAAATTTTTTTCATATCCAGTTATATATTCTGCCCTTCTGTCTCAGGCCTTTAATTGTCTATTGCCACATGTGTTCTCTTGTAGGTACATATTAACCTGGTTCTGGATCTCTTTGGGGAACAATGTATTTTTTCTCTTGACAGGACCATGTAGATAATTGATTACAGCTATTGGTCTAGAAGCAGTGAGTAGAGGAAGTGGCAGATTTTTAGAACAAGCATCACTGTATGAGAAAATCATTTCTGTTTATACTATTTCACAGTTTTCAGGCAATTGGGAATGAGTTGTTCTCTTGCATGGGTGAGTGGACCTCTCTTTCTGGCCAAGATTCCCTACATAAGAGTCTAGATATTCAAGACTGTCAATTGTTTGCATCCTATTGTCTTATTCCTGGTCTTGAGATACTATTGTTTTTCTGCCATAGTGGACTTTGGATCTGTAAATTTAGTTTCTTTTTAACTCTACCACTATTATCAAATCTTGGTTCTGATTTTCAACATAGTCCTTGCACTGCAGGAAAAATGATTTTTAAAAATGCTGTCATGGAGGCTTTCTGGCTTTCACACTATGTCCAGAGTACCTGAGCTTATTATTTTCTTCCTGCAAAGGTACTATAGCAATTAACAATAGTCAACCTATTCTCTATCCTTCTGAACACTATTGCCTACATATTTTTTCAAGTCCTAGAGGTATTTACATAGTCTAGTGCATTCCCTTCTACCAGTACCCTATCTTTGTCACACAATTGAAAGTCTTAATAATTGAGATGCTCTAGCACATCAGGGGTTATTATCACTTTAGTCACCCCCAGTAAAGATGTCCTTGTTGAATATGCTTGGCGAGTGATATAATTCTAGAACTCTATCCTAGGTGTCTACATTCTGGAACCTTACTTCAACTGCCAACCTTCTTAGCTGTATGCCTCTTTCAGCTAGAGAAAGCTGTCATACAGAGAGTAACTTAATGCTTGGGGGAGAAGTCATTAACAAGAACAGGAATGGCAGGTGTTGAGGGGATATGGATAAGGTTTCCATAGGGTTTGCTACACTTGGATTCTGGATGAAATTGTGTAATTAATGAAGGACTGTTTAATCCAATTCCATAAAGTTGAAGCCTAAAGTAAAAATAGTCTGGAGAACAGTGTTTATATATTTGGTGACATTCTGGTGACCCTTGAGATGTAATTAGGGACCAGGACTGCATAAAGGGTAAGCTTTTCTCTAGCCATTTGGAAAAGATACCAATATTCACTTCAAAAGGCTGCTCCTTTTACAATGCAAATGTCAGGGTTTATTCAAATTGAATTAATAGCCACTCTGAAATTTCCATTTTTTGAAGATTCATGGGTTCTATTTAGGCATTTTATAAAGAAATCAATAGCAACATTAAACATCCTTATAAGAAATCCCTTTCTTGGTTTACTTAGCTTAAATGGATTTAAGGCTGCACTTTAAAGAAGAACAGAAACCCAAGTAAATTTTACTCTCCCAGATTCTTGCATAATCAGTGCTACAATTCTTTCAGCATTATAGAAGCTCATTGCTTCTAGGCTTTCTGCCATGCCCTCCAATAAGAAACTACTTATAAAAGTTACAGAAAACAGGAAAAAAATTCCCCTCTAAGAATCCATGATTTTTGTCAGCAAGTCAAATATTCCGTTAATAGTAATTTCACAGCGTAATCAAGGCAATATCATTTTCAAACAGTAAGGAGGATCAGGTAGAAATTCCAATTTATCTCAGTTATCTCCATGGTGTTACATAGTGATTTAGTTTTTCTCCTAAAATTAGTGTATTTCTTCTCTTGGTGACTTCACTATTCTCATAGGTACAAATATTTTTATTTAGGTAAGATCATATTAATACCCGTAACCCAGTGTTCTCACTCTGATAGTTTATTCTTGTTTCTTTTATTACCCACAGCACAATTTTTACTAAAAGTATGATGGCAGAGTAAAATATTAAATGTTCAATTTTTAAGATATTTTTGCATCTAATTTCCCTGAACAAAAATATAAATTAACAATTTTAGAGTTAAATAATATTCAAACTGACAGGCTTACTAGGTGCTATTTTATTTTCTGAAATGAATTTAAAGCAAATGAGTTGAATCTATTTTAGGAGAAATAATTATTAAAAGAGAAACGTAGACCCTTAGATATTTGTAAGACAATGAAAGACAATATTATAATTGGAACAATCTAATAATCGAGAAAGTCTTCTAAAAATAGATTGTTCATCATTTAAAATAATTAGAGTCTTATTATCACTGTCTTCAAAAGTATCAAAACTGCAATATATAAATTCAGTTTCAACTTTTCTAGGAATAATAATTTTAATTTTAATTTTGTTTTACTTAGAATGTAGATTTTTCCATTTGGTAAATTTTACCTGTTCATTTGCTTTGTTATGAGTAGAAAATTTGCTTTCTTTGTACTTTTTTAGCCTGCATAACCATAAAGTAAAATTTTGTACATTACCTTGTTTTATATAAAACATTTTACTCTCCTTTATAATTATTTCAATAAGGAATTTGGAGTCTCCTCTATCAATAGATAAATATGTAAAGCATAAAATTTTACAGGTGCATTATTTTTACCTAGAAGTAATGCATCTGTTTATTTTTAATCAATAATAAATGCTAGAACATATTTTGATGTAGTAGATTAAAGAAAGATCTTGCTTAAAACATTTTCCCTAAAGAAACTAAACATCCCTTTAAATTATAATGTTAAACCTTATAGTAGAGAATTAGAAGTTCTAGATTTTATGAGTCTGGGTTAGAAAACCACATATGAGGCAGGCTCTCATCTGTTAAAATAATTATTTCTAGACAGCTATATTAGCTGCTGACTACGCAGTATAAGGGTAGACAGGATCTATCACTGTAGGTCATTTCCTTCATATAAATGTTAAATGTCCCTTACAGATCTGCCTGGCAACTAGGCAATTGTTAAAGACATTATTAGTTTTTGGTTTTTTTTCTTTTCTCTCTTTTTTTTCTCTAGGACTATATCCTAAGAATCCTGAAATACTAACCAGAAAAAATATATGCACCTCCGTGTTCTTAGCAGCACAATTTACAATAGCTAAGATCTAGAAACAGCCCAAGTACCCATCAGTAGATGAGTGGATAAAAAAGCTGTGGGACATTTACACCATGGAGTACTATGCAGCTGTAAAGAAGAAGGATCTCGTACCCTTGGGACAGCATGGATGGACCTAGAGATTATTATGATAAGCAAAATAAGCCAGGCAGAGAGCGAGAAAATCACATGACCTCACTTATATGTGGAATCTAAAGAACATAATAAATTGACAAACAAAATAGATTCAGTGACGTAGGAGCATGAAATAGACTGAGGAATCTCAGAGGGAAGGGGGTGGGGGGGTGGGGGGTGGGTAGAGATTCACCAAAGAGTTTATATGCACATATGCATAACCCATGGACACAGGCAATAGAGTGGTGAAGGCCTGGAGCGGGTAGTGGGTGCGGGGTGGAAGGGGTTAATGGGGGGAAAAAGGAGACATCTGTAATATTTTCAACAATAAAGATAAATTTAAAAAGAAAAGAAAAAATGTCAGCAAACTCAAGTTTTCTGTGTGGGATAATAATCATTTTTATCAATATATCAATGAAAACAATGATCATATTTTGTATGACTAGGTAACTGGCATTAAAACAAGTTGTGCTGAGTTTACATGTGCATATGTATATGAGCACACACCCATATATCTGCCACCTCAACTGTACTGCCATTACCACTCTTACAAAAGCAAACCTGTTGGAGCTCACCCCCACCCCCCACCCTGCATATGGTCCTTGATAACTTCTAGATAGCTCCTGTCTTTATCTAACCAAGAAGATAGTTTTATTTGGTGGGAATTGAAATTTTTAATGAGGAGACCTAGGTCCTATATCCTCTTATGCATAGTCTTGGGTACCATGCTAGGCCTTTGGCTATGTTCTTAAATACTAGCACCAGATGGCAATCTTTTAACTAAGAACTTTCAGCAGGAATATGTTTAACAGGTTAGAAGGAGAATGATGTAGTTCACAAATCTTAAAATTAATAGATTATTTTAAAAAGAACAATGTACTTATTTATAGGAATAAATCTTAAGAATCTATTTAAAAAGAAACAACTGTGTGCTTTTTACTAACTTTATCTCAGACAATTTATAGTCAATGCACTTCCTCTAGTTAAAGTAATTATGCTTTGGTTTTACTATAAGTTATTAAGTTAGTTAGAAACTACCAGAGTTTCTAACTACACATACCTGGCAATAGGCACTTGAGGTGCTTCATGAGATTTGGTTTCCTAAGCCTTTTTGAACAAATTGAATTGAAATCCCAGGAGAGAACTTAACAATCTCTATTTTGAACAAGGACAGTTGACATACCTTCTCATGGGGTAAAGTTGCAGGACACTGCATTAGACCATAGGCATCAAGGGACCAGAGACCATTGCCTGCCCACAGTAAGTACTTAATTTATATATACAGGGTGGGGCAAACGTAGGTTTGCAGTTGTGAGTACACAAAACACAGTTTATCTTTTTAAATAATTATTTATTAATTACTGTATTATTTTCCATATGAACAACTGTAAACCTACATTTGTCCAGCCCTGTATATAGATGATGATAGATAGATAGATAGATGATGATAGATGATAGATAGATAGATAGATAGATAGATAGATAGATAGATAGATAGATGATAGATAGATGATAGATAGATTAGATAGATAGATAGATAGATAGATAGATAGATAGATAGATAGATAGATAATGATAGATAGATAGATAGATAGATAGATAGATAGATAGATAGATAGATAGATAGATAATGATAGATAGATAGATAGATAGATAGATGATAGATAGATAGATAGATGATAGATAGATAGATAGATGATAGATAGATAGATAGATAGATGATAGATAGATAGATGATAGATAGATAGATAGATAGATAGATAGATAGATAGATAGATAGATAGATAGATGATAGATAGATAGATAGATGATAGATAGATAGATAGATGATAGATAGATAGATGATAGATAGATAGATAGATGATAGATAGATAGATAGATGATAGATAGATAGATAGATAGATAGATAGATAGATAGATAGATAGATAGATAGATAGATGATAGATAGATAGATAGATGATAGATAGATAGATGATAGATAGATAGATAGATGATAGATAGATAGATAGATGATAGATAGATAGATAGATGATAGATAGATAGATAGATAGATAGATAGATAGATAGATAGATAGATAGATAGATGATAGATAGATAGATAGATGATGATAGATGATAGATGATAGATAGATAGATAGATAGATAGATAGATAGATAGATAGATAGATAGATAGATGATGATAGATGATAGATGATAGATAGATAGATAGATAGATAGATAGATAGATAGATAGATAGATAGATAGATAGATAGATGATAGATGATAGATAGATAGATAGATAGATAGATAGATAGATAGATAGATAGATAGATGATAGATAGATGATAGATAGATGATAGATAGATAGATAGATAGATAGATAGATAGATAGATAGATAGATAGATAGATAGATAGATAGATAGATGATAGATAGATGATAGATAGATGATAGATAGATAGATAGATAGATAGATAGATGATAGATAGATAGATAGATAGATAGATAGATAGATAGATAGATAGATGATAGATAGATGATAGATAGATAGATAGATAGATAGATAGATAGATGATAGATAGATAGATAGATGATAGATAGATGATAGATAGATTAGATAGATAGATAGATAGATAGATAGATAGATAGATAATGATAGATAGATAGATAGATAGATAGATGATAGATAGATAGATAGATGATAGATAGATAGATGATAGATAGATAGATGATAGATAGATAGATAGATGATAGATAGATAGATGATAGATAGATAGATAGATAGATAGATAGATAGATAGATAGATAGATAGATAGATGATAGATAGATAGATAGATAGATGATAGATAGATAGATAGATAGATGATAGATAGATAGATGATAGATAGATAGATAGATGATAGATAGATAGATGATAGATAGATAGATAGATAGATAGATAGATAGATAGATAGATAGATAGATGATAGATAGATAGATAGATGATGATAGATGATAGATGATAGATAGATAGATAGATAGATAGATAGATAGATAGATAGATAGATAGATAGATAGATAGATGATGATAGATGATAGATGATAGATAGATAGATAGGTAGATAGATAGATAGATAGATAGATAGATAGATAGATAGATAGATAGATGATAGATGATAGATAGATAGATAGATAGATAGATAGATAGATGATAGATAGATGATAGATAGATGATAGATAGATAGATAGATAGATAGATAGATAGATAGATAGATAGATAGATAGATAGATGATAGATAGATGATAGATAGATAGATAGATAGATAGATAGATGATAGATAGATAGATAGATAGATAGATAGATAGATAGATAGATAGATAGATGATAGATAGATAGATAGATAGATAGATAGATAGATAGATAGATGATAGATAGATAGATAGATGATAGATAGATAGATGATAGCTAACTAGCTAGATGATGATGATAGATAGATGATAGATTGGTAGATGATAGATAGATGATAGATAGATAGATAGATAGATAGATAGATAGATGATAGATAGATAGATAGATAAGATAGATGATAGATGATAGATAGATAGATGATAGATGATAGATGATAGATAGATAGATGATAGATGATAGATGATGATGATAGATAGATGATAGATGAGAGATAGATGATAGATGATAGATGAGAGATAGATGATAGATAGATGATAGATAGATAGATAGATAGATAGATAGATAGATAGATAGATAGATGATAGATAGATAGATAGATAGATAGATAGATAGATGATAGATAGATGATAGATGATGATAGATAGATAGATAGATAGATAGATAGATAGATGATAGATAGATAGATAGATAGATAGATAGATAGATAGATAGATAGATAGATGATGATGATAGATAGATAGATAGATAGATAGATAGATAGATAGATAGATAGATAGAGATGATAGATAGATAGATGATAGGTGATAGATAGATGATAGATAGATGATAGATGAGAGATGATAGATAGATAGACAGATAGATTATAGATAGATGATAGATGATGATAGATGATAGATAGATGATTGATAGATGATGATGATGATGATGTTAGATAGATAGATGATAGATAAATGATAGATAGATAGATAGATAGATAGATAGATAGATAGATAGATGATAGATAGATAGATGATAGATAGATGATAGATGATAGATGATAGAGATAGATATTCATTTTAACATATGTTGGAATGAATGACACTAAGACACACAGTTCCTTTTTCCAGGCTAATACTGCTTCTAATAAAGATTATCTGTTTAAGCACTGATTGACATCTACCAACTGCTGTAGATAAAATCTGAGTTTAGGATACTTTTTAAGATGTCTGTTCTGTTTATTGGATGGTATTTAGAGTATTCCTCTATATATAATTTAGGCTAATCTTTTCAAGCCTCCTGCAAGGCATTTCTTTCCATGTGACCCTCTACTTCTGAATTCAGGATGAAAACAAGCAAACCGTGCGAAAATATATCTGTCCTACACTTTTTTTCATAACTGTTTTTCTTTTCTCTGTCCAGTGAGAAAAAGAGAAGAATCACTTTCCAAATATTGCAATCTCCTTAATGAGGGCATTTAAGTGGACTCCAATCTCTGCTCTTTATTATGACTCTTCCAGTGCATCTTTTCTGGAGTATAGTTAGTGTACAATATTGTCTCAAGGATTGTTTTGTGATTTTATCAGTTTATTTTCTGCCTTAACCTTGGTTTTCTCTGTTTAAGTGGGAAGTCTCTGCACCTAACTTAAACGCTGAGATGAAGATTAAATAAGAGCACACATAGCATTGGGAAAAGCAGTTTCACGTGCTGCCTTTCAACCCCACTTATCCGTGTATGAGTGGGCATAGGCCTGGAACACTTAACGAGAGGTCCCGGGCCCACACAGTGTGTGCAGGGGCTTCTTGCCTTGTGCAGAAATATCTTTCCCTGTTGCAGGTTTAACAAGTGTTCCTTTTTTCTGCTTAAGCTCTGAGCCAGTGGCCATCAGGCACACCCTTTGGCTTTCAGGCCCCATGTGTTTGGGGCTGTGAGGTCCTTCTACGTCAGTACAAGATGGGTGCACATCGGCTGATTGCCCTGTGTTGGCTGCCAGGGGCACCTGCTAATCCCGAGAGACCAACTCACTGTTGGAGCTGCTATTGCTTTCTTCCATGTCTGAGGTAAGTGTTGCTCCACTGAGTGCTTGGTCGCATTGTGTTTTCCCTTGGCAGCCCCAATACCAAGACACAATAGACAGAGGTGTTTGGAGTCCTCCTGTGGGATTGGTAACCAGTGCACAGTGTGATGCTTAACACATAATTTCTGAACTTCAAAGAGTATTCATTCATAAACTGTTTTCTTAAATGAAATTATTTACCAGTTCTTTCATCTGCTAAGTAACAACCCTCACCAAATTGATTGGGTCTGAGCCATTTTTTTCACACCATTCTTTAGGAAATAACACTTTCAGAACACACAAAACAAAACAAAACTATTATGAACAGTTAACAGTGTAGGTTCCTCCAGAGAATGTTAACTTGAAAAACTTCCAACCCATTCTGAAATAATTTTCATGACAGAGCGAAATTGTCAATACCTGGTCTGGCTTCAAAAAGTTGGTTAGCCTGCCTCTTAAACCTTCAATATAAACATAGATTACTACAATAAACCTAGTCTTAGGACAGCACAGCCTTTGCCTAGCCATCTGTTATATTTACATAAAGAGAGTCCAGGTTGCTCCCTGGGGCTCTACAACTTAATCAAGTACTCTATTTACACGGTCATGTATTCCCGGAGAGCTGCCTATAGTGATGAAGTTTGCACTGCTAAATCTATCAATTAGTTCTAGCTACTAGCTAATCAGTTAATAAAACCAGAAAGCTAGGTCAGTGAGGAAAATCTTAGTTAAAATGTCTTTACTATCTTTAGATTATGTTAAAATGATGAAATCGAATATTTATTTATTTATTTTTTATTTGGCTATCCTGAGAACAATTTATAGCTATTATAGAGATTTAACTAAAACAATGGAATACAAAAGGAAGGGAGTGTGTTGTCTGTAGAGAATTTAAAAACAAGAGGTACAAACTTCCAGTTATAAAATAAATACATCATGGGGATGTAATACACAGAAAGGGAATTTAGTCAATAACAGGAAATAACTTTGTATGGTGACAGATGGTTACTAGAATGAACGTGTTGATCATTTTGTAAGGTATTTAAGTGTTGAATCACCATGCTATGTATCTGAAACTAATGTAATGTTGTATGTCAACTAAACTTCAATAAAAATAAAAGCCTACTAAAAGTTGGCCAGCGTTTTACTAGTACTAGTGATTCTAAACATTTTCAACTCACAAAAAAGTTATTTGTGATTTAAATTCTAATTAAAACAAGTGCTATACCTACTGTTGTTTCATGTATGCATATTTATATCTTTGATACATGTATAGATATGTGCATGTGCATATATATTTCAAAGTAGCATAATTTTAGTTTTGATAAACACTGTATTCTACATTGATTACCCTAAGGAGTCAGTTACATAATCCTCCCTCACCCTTACCTCCAGACCTAGATTTGTGTGTGTGTTTTAAGTGGGAAATTTAAAATAAATAATGATTATAAGAAGAAGGAACAGAAATAGTTACTTAGAGTATGTCATTTTTTTGTGACCACTTGGAAAATTTCTTTTACTTAATAAATGTATTTTAGAACAATTTTAGATTTACAGAAAAATTGAGCATGTAGGTTCCATATGCCTTCCTCCCCTGCAGTTTCCCTTGTTATTAACATTTTGCATTAGTGTGGTACATTTGTTACAATTAATGAACCAATATTTATTCATGCTTGTTAACTAAAATTCATAATATTTGTTTAGGTTCTCATTTTGTGTTGTAAAGTTCCATGGATTTGGACAAATTCATAATCCACTAGGATAGTATCAAACAGAATATTTTTACTGCCCTGAAAATATTTTCAACAAGCCCCTGGCAAAAACAGATCTTTTTACTCTCTCCATAGTTAAGCCTTTTTTCAGGATGTTATATAGTTTGAAACACGCAGTAGTAGCCTTTTCAGACTGGTTTTCTTCACTCAGTCGTCTGCATTTGAGGTTCCTCCATATCTTTTCGTGGCTTGTGGCTCATTTCTTTTTTATTGCTGAGTGATGTTGTGTGGTAGAGCTGTACCACAATTTGTTTCTACATTAAATTGTTGAAGGAAAACTTGGTTGCTTCCAGTTTGGAGCAATTATGAATAAAGTTGCCTTAAACATTCATGTACAGGGTTTTCTTTTTGTGAGTGTTTATAAGTTTTCAACTCATTTGGGGAAATATCTAGGAGCACAGTGCTGGATCATATAGCAGGACGATGCTTAGCTTTGTAAGAAACTGCAAACTGTCTTCCTACATGGCCGAGACATTTTGCAGTCTCAGCAGCTACTAATGAGAGTTCCCTGTTATGTCACATCCTCACAAACATTTGGTATTGCTAGTTTTTAAATAAATTCTTAAAATTAGCCATTCTAATATATGTGTTTTGTTTTTCTTACTGTTTGATTTGCAATTGCTTAATAACTATCTTGTTGAGGATTTTTTTCAGATGCTTCTTTGCCCCTGCAAATCTTCTCTGGTGATGTGTCTGTTAGAATTTTGCCCATTTTTTAATTGACATGTTTATTTTCCTATTTTTGTGTTTTAAGTGTCCCTTGTACATTTTGGGCACAAGTTCTTTATAAGATTTGTGTTTAAGAAGTATTTCAGTTATGTATCTTATGGTTTTACTTCTTGACAGTTTATTTTTCAGAACAAAATTTTCATTTTAATAAAGTTCAACATCAATTTTTTATTCATAAATCATGCCATACTGCTCCACTCTATATCTTCTCTCTCTTTTAGCTTTTCCTTAAGATTTAGGATTTCCAATGAGACCATCTCTAAAACTTACTATATAGGTCATGCACTAGCTTCCTAGGGCTTCTTTAACAAATTACCACAAAAGACGTACAGTAATTTATTCTTTCAGTTTTGGAAGCTAGAAGTCCAAATCACGGTATTGGCAGAGTTATTTCCTCCTGGAGGCTCTGAGAGAGCACCAAGCAGAAACCAGGTTGCACCTTCCACACTTTACCTGGAAATCTCCTCAGGCAAACACTCGAGTTCATTGCTTACAAGTTCTACTACCCATTCAACAGCAGAACACAGTTCAGCCAATTTCTGCTGCTTTATAACAAGGATCATCTTTCTTCCAGTGTCCAATAACATGTTTTTCTTTTCCATCTGAGATCTCACAAGAAACATTTTCATATATTTAGCACCATTCAGTTTATAGTGATACATATTAAGAAGATATACGTTTTCTCTACAGCTCTCCTGACTTCTTTCTGAGTCTTTGCCAGAATCAGCTTTAATGTACATATTTTTACCAAAAATCTCTTTAAAGCAATCTAGGTTTTTTTTGTCATGTTCCTCATAGTTTTCTAGCCTCTATTATTACCTAATTCCAAAGTCACTTTTACATTTTTAGTTCTATGTTATAGCAGCATACCACTTCCCAATACCAAAATGTGTATTAGCCAGCGTTCTCCAGAGAAGCAGAACAAATAGGAGATATATATCTATGTCTGTGTCTATATCTATACCTATCTATGCCTGCCTCTGTGTCTATGTCTGTATAGCATCTATCTGTCATCTATCTATCATCTATCTATCATCATCTACCTCTATCTAGATCTATCCATTCATCCATCTGACCATCTTATCCATCCATCCATCCATCCATCCATCCATCCATCCATCCATCCATCCATCCCATCCATCCACCCTTCCATCCATCCATATATCTACAAAGAGATTTATTTTAAGTAATTGGTTTTTGTGATCATAAGAGATGGCAAGTTCGAAATCTGTAGAACATGTTGACAGACTGGAAACTCAGGCAGGAGTTGATACTGCAGTTTCCAACCAGAATTTCTTTTTCTCATAAGGATGTCAGTTCTTAGATGAAAGCCCATTCTTTTCCAGTATAATCTCATATTAAATTATTTATGTATATCTATGTTTTCAAATAAGGTCACATTCACAAATATAAATCATTAGGAATTAAGCATATCTTTGGGGGGTACACAATTCAACCTACACCATGACACAAAAATTATATCACGGACATCAAAAATCTGTGACCCGTGAAAGAGTGCATCATCTACTAGTCATCTTGATAATAAGTAATAAAAAAAGTAGTTTACATTGGTTTGCTTTCTAAAGATTACTAGATGTATTTTTTGGTACTTAAATGTCACCTGTCAACAGCATAAGAGACCACGTTAAAAAAAACAACAAAGCAAACAGAGCTAAGTTTATTAGACTAACTGCATGAAGAACAGATATAGATTTGATGACCTTACCAGAGTCTCAAAAAGAAGAAATTAGAAAAAGGTACACATAGAGTTTTTGAACCTGAACTGCATGATTTGAAAATAGGTCTCAAATGCCAGGGAACTGGTTGAAATTGAACAGTTTCTGACACTATAGATTTGGATTGATCTGTGTCAGGTGAAACTTGATAAGCAAGGGGGGTTAGATTAAATTCTACTCTTCCAGGGACAAATACTTTATATTAGGAAATGCATGCATATTGATTTCAGTGCACATAATATATTTTTAAGCTTTTCATATTTGAAAACTTCTCAAAGGCATTTGGAGTCCATTGAAATTCTTGAGAGAATCACAAAACTTCCCAAGCAAAATATTTTCCAATAGGTAATTTGTTTCAAATACTAAGGACTCTTAAATTTATTAAGACCTACAAACAAAACAAAAGGAATCCTTTGAAAAATAGAAAATGGAATCAAGAGAGAGTTGGCCACAAAATGATAATATTTTAATAATTTATAAGAAATTCTTTCTCACATCCCTCATCCCCTCTTGCTTGTTTTCTTATCATCATTTAAAGAAAAGTAGCAGCATATATGGACGCAGTGCAAAGAGAAAATAGATAAAATAAGGGCTAACTCCGCAAATTTAAAAATTACCTGTTTGGTAAATAACAGTAGCTTCAGGAGTCTTTTCTTGTAAAATTCAGTGACCTTCCCCAGGTCACGCATGAGTTCTCGGCATGCCCTGCAGTACTGCTATCTCTAGAATAGAGTTGTCTCAGTTTTCACAAACTGTCAGGCAATGAGAAATGCCCTTTTCTTTTTATATTCATGGGCGGCTAAAATTCCTGAGGGGATGAATTACTCAAGATAGTTAAAGATGGTAAGACAAGAAGTAATGGCCCGAAACCTGAAGAGAGAATGCTTAAGCCAGATAAGATGAAGAAATTCTTAGTGATGAGGTCAATGAGGCAATCTAATAGGGGACCCAGGGAGGTCATGAAGATACCACCACTAAACACTATTCATACTTGGCGACAAGACTCGGCGACAAATTACAAGGCGAGCTCTGGATGGGAGAATGAGAATCACATTCTAAGACAAGAAATAAATAATCTATTAGAGGTAACCCAAGATGCAGCTTTTAAACAGTCTATGTAAAGCTGTTAATTCTTAATAGGATTAAAGTATCACAATTTAAAATTAGTATACATTTCAAAGTGTTTTTAAAGGCTTCAAGCAGTACTTATTCAACAAATGTTTACTGAGTGTGCCAGGCACTTTTCTAGACTTATTTAATATATACTAAGAGCATCATATAGGTTCATGAAATAATAGTTTCTAATAAAGTACATTGATGAACCCAGTTGGTAACCTTAAATAGCATACATACTTAAAACACGCTAATGATTCACTCAGGTAGTGGCATACAGTAATGCATATTAGTACTTGATATATGTGTTCCCCTGAAAATGGCATGCTATTCCTTAAGTGTTTAAATCCTGTCAATCAATATTGAGTAATTTTTTCCTACTGTTTCATTATGCTATTCAACAGAGATAATTAATGGTTTATTCTTTATATGTACCAATTAATTTCTTTATCCTATAATAATTAAATATAAAACCTATATTAAAATATGCTCTACAAGTAATGTAAGCAACGTTTCATTCATACATAACTTCATTATGTAATTTCAAAGCAAAATTTGAGGTATAATTGCTTTAAAAAGCACTATAAATATTTAAATAATACAATTTGATTAGTTTTGATATATGTGTATGCCTTGAAACCTTCACCACAATTAAGATAATGAACATAACTATCATATCCAAAAGTGCTCTTTCGTAATCTCTGCCTTTCATTTTGCCCCACATCCATTACCAGGCAACCATTGATCTGTTTTCTCTTATTACTGATTTGTTTGAATATTCTATAATTTTATAAATGAGATCACAAAGTACATATTCTTTTTTGTCTGGTTGCTTTCACTCAGCTAACTATTTGAGATTTATTTATGCTTTTAATTGTATCAATAGTTTAATCCTTTTTGTTGCTGAGTAGTACTCCATAGTATGGATGGATCATCAACTGCTTGTCTATTCACCTGTTTATAAATATTTTGGCTTTGGTGGCAGTTTGGGGCTATTAAAAACAAAGCTGTTATAAATATGCATGTAAAAGCCTTTCTATGGACATATGCTTTCACTTACTTAGTAAATACCTTGGAGTAGAATGACCTGGAACTATATTTAAATTTTAGAAAACTTCAAGCAGTTTGCAAAACAGTGTACCATTTTACATTCCCACGAGCAATGGGGCAGTCTTGCTATAGAGTCATTCTGCGAGGTGTATAGTGGTATCTCACTGTGGATTTAAGTGAAGTTTTCCTAATGGGTAATGGTGTTGAACATATTTTATATGCTTATTTGCAATCCATTTATCTTTCATTAAGTGTCTCTTCAAAATTTTTGCACACTTGATGGCTTATGGGTTGTCCAGTATGTGATTTGAACTTTAAAAAAACACTCTCAATGTCTTTCCAAGAGCTTAATTATGGTGAAATTTATTTATCATTTCTTTATTTTATGAATCATACTTTTGGTGTATAAAAAAAATTGTCTAACTTAAGGCCACAAAGATTTTTTTTCCTATGTATTTTTCTTGAAATTTTATGTCTTTAGTTTTACACATAGATCTATGGTCCAGTTTGAGTTAAGATTTGTATATGATCAAAATTTATTTATTTATATATAATATATAGTATATAGTATATAGTGTATAGGCATATATAACGATATATAGTATATTATATATGCTGTATATTACATATATACATATATGCATACATATATATCTGAAAGGGCAAATTCTATCCAAAGAATCATCTTTGCACTTTGTCCAAAATAAATCAGCCATCTATGTAGGTCCATTGTTGTTTCGCTACTGCGTTCCATTGATCTGTTTGTCCATCTTTATCATGGCATCCATTGTCTTGATTACTGCTGCTTTGTAATAAATCAGCTTATTTGTATCTACACAAGGCCTACTAGGATTCTGACTGGAGTTGCTAGTTTGATGATTATAGAGCTTTGGTTATGCAGGATGAAGAAGTTCTACAGATCTGTTTTCTGTGCATATAGTTAAAAATATGGTACTATACACTCAAACATTTGTTAGTAGGTAGATTTCTCATTATGTGGGTTTTTTTTACTACAATAAAAAAGAAATCAGACACAAAGATACATAAAACAGTGTGTAAAAAAATAAGTCACTCACAAAATAATGCATAATATATGATTCATTGATTTGAAGTTAAAATAGGGAAATTACTCTATGGAGATAAAAGTCAGAATACTGTTTAAGAGGATGTGACTTGGAGCCTAGCCAGTGTGGCTCAGCAGCTGAGCATCAACCTAAGATCCAGGCGATTTCCATTTGATTCTGGATCAGAGCACATGCCCAGGTTGTGGACTCAATCCTCAGTAGGGGGCATGCAGGAGGCAGCCAATCAATGACTCTCTCATCGTTGATGTTTCTATCTCTCTCTCTCCCTCTCACCTTCCTCTCTCTGAAATCAATAAAAATATATTAAAAAAAAAAAAAAAAAAAAAAGAGGATGTGACTTGAAGAGAGAATAATGGAGATTTCTAGAGTGTTAGTAATGTTCACTATCTTGATGTAAGTGATGGTTAGATGGATGAGTTCCTGAACTTTGCACTATGGTTAGTGTACTTTTCTATAGTATGTCATACTTCCATAAAAAACAAAAAGAGAAAAACAATATAAGGACAAAAGGTCAGAAAATAAGAACAAAAAAAATCAGTTTTGGCCTGGCTGGGCATGGCTCAGTGGTTGAGTGTCGACCAAGGATCCAGGAGATCATGGTTCAGTTCCCACCAAGATGCGGGGTCCATCCCCAGTCCGGGGCATGCAGAAGGCAGCTGGTCAATGACAACTATCGTCATTGATGTTTCTGTCTCTCTCTCTCCCTCTCCTTTTCTCTCTCTGAGATCAATAAAGATATATATATATTTAAAATCAGTTTTGTACTGTGCTACAAATAAAATAGGGTGCTCTATTTACAATGATGGCAAGAACTTAAGTCAAACACCCAGGTCATAATAATATCAATTAGATTGAATGGCAAGTGCCAAAGCTCTAAGGTAGGATTTTGAATAAATGACAATAACACCACTGTGGCTGAAATATAATGAGGAAAGGGATAATGCTCAGATGAGTTGGAAAAGAGAGTAAATCTAAGATTTATGTAGGGCCAGGTAGGTGAGTATGGAACTTTGTATTTTCATGTTAAGCTTGGTGGAAAGCTATTGAAAGAATGTAAGCAGAGAAGTGAGAAGACATGCTACGTTTTAAAAAAAGTGAATAGAAGTAGGGAAGAGAGTAAACCTGGATTAAAGAGATTATTTAGAGAACCTGGGCAGCCTAGCTGGTATGACTCAGTGGTTGAAATTTGACCATGCTCCAAGAGGTCACTGGTTCGATTGCTGGGCAGGGCATATGCATGGGTTGCAAGCTTGATCCCAAGTAGAGGGCATGCTCTATGTTTCTCTGTCACTGAGATTTCTATCTCTTTCTCCCTCTCCTTTCCTCTCTCTCTAAAAAAACAAACAAACAATAAAAACGTATTTAGCAGACCTGGGCAGTAGACCTGGAGAGAGAGAGAGAGAGAATAGGCAGTGATTAAGTCAAGTCTATTTAGTCAGGTAACCACTTCATAGATTGATTTTCTGTGGCATGTTTAGTAAGAAAAATGCACATATTTTAAATTACATATATATACATATATGTATGTATGTTTAATACACAGGCATGGGCAAAAGTAAGTTTACAGTTTTGGGTATGCAAAACACAGAGTTTATTATTGTATTATTATTTATTTATTTATCATTGTACAGGATAAAGCAAAAATAGGTTTACAGTTGTTTGTATCAAAAATAATAAAATAATAAATAATAATACAAAAGTAAACTGTGTTTGCTTACTCACAAGTGTAAACCTACTTTGCCTCACCATGTATTATTTATTTGTATTATTTGTCTTGGTATTATTGTTACTATTGCTTTTATTTTGTATCCTTACTTATTATTTATCCTTTAGGTGATGATCTCTGGTAATTTAACCTACTTTTGCCTACACTTATATGCATGTACACACAAATATACTTAAATGTGCATATTTGATACTAAATTAATAAATTAATTTTTAATATTTGGTCAAACAACTAGTTGAACTATATTGACTATATAAAATAAATGGAGTTTATTTATTTTGGAAAGTAGAAAATGAATAAATGTATTAGTTATTCACCCAAAATTCAAAATTGATTAAAAAAAAAAATGACTTTCACATCTATACAATTATAAAACAAAATATTTTTATAATAGAACCTTAGTAGCAAAAATTTTGCTAACAACTGATATCTCTTTGGAGCCATACAAAATATCTGCAATTAGGTATTTAAAACTGTTCTTGATTTATTGAGCATAACTCATTAAAACACCAAGTATAGGAATAGATGATATACACTAACACAATTTCACTTGCCAAACAGTGAATTCATTATTAAACACAGTTATGAAATGTCTAATGGGGAATTATTTTACTTGCTGCAAATAAAAATAAAACACCCTTTAAAAATGTTACTCCTGCCTTCTTTAGAGTGGGTGGAGCTGAAATCAGATTACAAGACCTTGAGAAATGAGTAGGAGTTTAAGACTAAAGTGAAATTGCTGTGTGGTTTCCTTTATTTATTGCCTACTTAGCAACCACTACACTGGACTCAAGCCTTCTCTCTTGCATCTAGCAAGCTAATTAACCTTAGAAAACCACCTCACTTTATTCACTTGTAAATGTGGAGAATAATAACTAGTTCTCAGGATTTTAAAATAATTAAATAAATAATGTATCTAAAATAAATACCAGAAACTGGCATCATGCATTTTGGATGCTCGTTGCAGACATATTCAGCACACACAGTGCTAGCAAAAGCAAAGGGGAATAATATGCTAACATTAAGAAAGCAGGAGGTCTGGTGTAAAAATTCTGATGACATGTATTTCCAGAAAATAATGAAATCTAGTAATACCAGACCAGCATTCCTGCATGAATCTAAAAAATAGCTATCCATCAGAAAAGGAATTGACTTTCTAAGCTACCAGATTCAACACTGGATCACTACTTTGTTAATACTGCCTTCTACCTTTAAGAAAATATCGAGACTTGCAGACAAGTTAGCAGGAATTTGTTTAAGATGCTGTCCATAGCATAAGGGTTTGTTAACTTTCTCCCTCCCAAAGTTCCATTTAATTAATAGCAAAACATTTTTAAAAGAAATGAAACCTCACAGAATTGAAGAGAAAGAGAAGATTAAGGAAGCAACAGAATAGAAAATATCTTTCAAGAAATTTCTGAACAACAGAGGTATATCAGGAAATGGTAACTATTTTTTCAGAAAGCAGAAAATAAGGAAGTTAAAAGTATACATAAAGAGGCCGCAGCCAGGTTGAACCTGCCATTCCTTGTAAAAATCTAGAGGCTTTTAAAATGACAGATAAGACATGTGGTATGAAATTTGATAGAGACAACAGAGCATTGTTTACAGATCTTTATTTGCAGTTATAGATAATTTGCTCTCATTGAATGTACAGAACACCCAGAAACCAGTTTTTTATATCCCACTCAAAATTAGGGAGGGTTTTTCCCCATCAATATTGGGTAAACAAAACTTCTGGAAGACAACGTGGATGCTAAAACCAAAGTACAGACTTCCTCATCCTGGCATTTCTGCAGGTGGTTTGTGTCAGGTTCCACCCATATTACCAGAAGCTCTTGATTAGTTTTTGCTTTTTTTACTTTCTTTTTTTGCTTTTCTAATCCCTTTGCAGGGAGGTCTGGGGTGTATATTTCTTAAATGAACAGACAGAAAGGACATGAGTAGGAAGCTGCTACTGAAGCTAAAGGGACATTCAAGCATTTGCCATATCCTGAAACCTAAAGATTATTGCTTTAACAAACATGTGAGGAAAAGAAGGTAAGTCCTGGGGGCACACTGATTGCCGGGTCGGAACTTTGATGCCTTGCTACCAGCTAGAACTGCCAAATTTACTAAGGTGAACTAACACAAATCAACCTGCCAGCAGAGATGACAAAAATACCTGTCTCAGTTGACAAAAAAATGTATGTCTCAGATTCCACTTCAAAACTTCTTTTAGGGAGATAAAAAGACTTCCCTAAAATTTTATAAATATAGTTATGAATTTACATTGGTAAATAACACCAACATTTTCCAGACAGCATAACTTAGGACACCTCAAATTTAGAAACTAAATTAGCCCTAACTAGTACGGCTCAGTTGGCTGGGTGTAGTCCTGTGCACAGAAAGGTTGTCTGTTGGATTCCCTGTCGGGGCACATGCCCGGGTTTCGGGCTCGATCTCCAGCAGGGGGCATGCAGTAGGCAGCTGATCAATGTTTCTCACAATGATGTTTCCCTCTCCCTCTCCCTTTCTCTCTCTCTAAAAATCAATTAATAATCTTAAAAAACAACAACCACACACAACTAAAAGTGGCCCTTGATTGGAACAAGTATTCTGACAAACAAATAAGTAAAACCAACTGAGTAAAATGTCAACTTAACAAATGTATCCCTGCTCAACATACAGGCACACCTGAGATCCCCGCTTTAAAGCATCTAAATGTGGGCAAGCAGGAAAAACAGGGAAGGTGACAAGGGAACAGGGCTCAGGCTAGCCACAGACATTGAAACTTTAAAAAAGAACCAAACAGAAGTTCTAAAAATGTAGAGTTCACTAAAAGAGATAAGGAATGAACATAAGAAATAGAGCTGACAAGATGGAAGGAAGACTTAGTGACATAGAAAACAGTAATCTAGAAATGATGCATAAGAGTGAAGAGAGAGACATGAGCATAAAAGAAAAATGAAAGAGCTCGAGAACTATCTGATTCCTTCAGAAAGAGTATAGGAAGGGAGGGAGAAGGGAACAGAGAGCCTATTCAAACAGCTGATGAAAACTTCCCAAAGCTATGGAAAGAGCTAGATCCTTGAATTCAAGCAGCAAACAGAAAACCTAGTTACCAATTCAAAGAGGACTTCTCCAAAGCACATTGTATTACAACTGTCAAAAATGAATGGCAAAGACAATTCTCAAGGCCGCCAGGGGAAAAAAAGAAAGTAACCTATAAAGGAAAGTCCATTAGGTTATCATCAGACTTCCCAGCAGAAACTCTACAAGCCAGGGGAGAGTGGAACCAAATAGTCAGACTACTGATAGAGAGAAATTACCAGCCAAGAATAATATATCCCCCAAAGTTACCCTTTAAATATAAAAGAGAAACAAAGAATTTTCCACACATGCAGAAGCTGAGGGAATTTATCACCAGAAAACCTCCAATGCAGGAAATACTCCAGGGGGTTATTCTACCTGAAACAAAGAACGAAAGGTCACAACATTAAGAGTAAGATCACCAACAAACTGACAGCACAAACAGGGATAATTTGTGACAACACAAGCATAAAAGGGGAGGGGGAAAGGCATGAATTTACAAAGAAGGATGGAAATCAGAGGCATTCAAAAGAAAAAACACTACCGTATGTATGAAACTTTCTTTTTCTTAAACCTAATGATAACCACACATGAAACCCCCCAAACTGAGACACATAGCTTAAAAAAAGAGGAAGGGAAAGAAGTATGAAATATCACCAAACAAAAACAACAGAAAGAAAAACAAAGGAAAAGAACCAATAGAGGCACAAAGCTACCAGAAAACAAAAGAAAAAATGGCTATAGAAAATATTCATAGATCAATAATTACCCTAAAGATAAATGGACTGAATTCACCAATAAAGAGGCACAGAGTAGTAGACTGAATTTAAATTAATTAATTAATTAATATTTTTAAAAAACAACACCACATACCCTGCCTCTAGGAGAAACATTTAAGCTACAAAGATAAAGTTAGACTCAAAGTGAAAGGGTAGAAAATAACTCTCTAGACAAATAACATCCATAGTAAAGCAGGCGTAACCAAACTTATATCTGACAAAATAGATTTTAAGATAGCAAAGGTAACAGATGGACATTTTATAATGATAAAGGGGACACTACATCAAAGACTTAACATTTCTTAATATATATGCTCCCAATCAGGGAGCACTGAAATATATAAAGCAACTACTCACAGAACTAAAGGGAGAAACTGACAAAAACAAAATCATAGTTGAGGACTTTAATACTCTACTCATAGCTCTAGATAGGTCATCTAAACAGAAAATCAATAAAGAAATATTGACCTTAAGTGACACATTAGATCAAGGGGACATAATTGATATTTACAGAGCCTTTCATCTCAGAATATCAGATTATACATTCTTCTCCAGTGCACATGGAGATTTCCAAGGGTAAACCATATGTTGCATCACAAAACTAGCCTCAATGAGTTCAAGAAGATTGAAATTATACCAAGCATAATCTCTGACCACAAT
Source organism: Miniopterus natalensis (assembly GCF_054644295.1). NCBI lineage: Eukaryota > Metazoa > Chordata > Mammalia > Chiroptera > Miniopteridae > Miniopterus > Miniopterus natalensis. The sequence goes on from NC_142081.1 coordinate 150,070,432, forward strand.
GCTTTGAAATTAGAAATCAACTTCCAAAAGGAAGTAAAGAAATCCACAGATATGTAGAGATTAAACAACATACTAGTAAAAAATGGGTCAAAGAAGAAATAAAAGGTGAGATCAAAAGATATAGAGAGAAAAATGAGAATACAACATTTCAAAACCTCTGGAATGCAAAGAAAGTAGTAATAGGGAAGTTTATCTCATTACAGGCCTATCTCAAGAAACAAGAGAAATCCCAAGTAAACAACCTACCATCACATCCTAAAGAACTAGAAAAAAGAACAAAAGCAACTCAAGACAGCAGAAGAAAGGAATTAATAAAAATTAGAGCAGAATTGAATGAAATGGAGAACAATAAGACTATACAAAAAATTAATTCAACAAAGAGCTGGTTCTTTGAAAAGATTAATAGAATTGACAAACCCCTGGGAAGACTCACCAAGGAAAAGAAAAAACTCATGTAAACAAAATCAGAAATGAAAGAAAAGTTATCACAGACATCACAGATCTACAAAGGATCATACTAGAATACTGTGAAAGACTATATGCCACCACATTCAATCACCTACAAGAAATGGATAAGTTCCTGAAAATATACAATCTTCCTAGACAGAATCTTGAAGAATTGGAAAATCTAAATAGACAATCAATGAGGAAACTGAAGCAATCATCAAAAACCTCCCAGGACCACATGGCTTCACTACTCAAGTCTAGCAAACATTCAAGAAGATTTAAAACCTGTTCTTCTCACCCAGCTGGGCGTGGCTCAGTGGTTGAGCGTTGACCTAATATCCAGGTGATCGGGGTTTGATTCCTGGTCAGAGCACATGCTGGGTTTGGGGGCTGATTCCTCAGTCAGGGGTGTGTAGGAGGCAGCCGGTCAATGACTCTTTCATCATTGATGTTTTTCTCTTCTTCTCTCTGAAATCAATATATATATATTTAAAAAAAAACAAAAAACAACAACACAAAAAACATCTATCCTTCTCAAACTCATTCAAATACATGAAGAAGAGGCAGTACTTCCTCACACATTTTATGAGGCCAACATAACCCTGATACCAAAACCTGACAGGGATAACACTAAAAAAAGAAACTACAGATCAATATCTCTGCTTAATACAGATGCAAAAATTCTAAACAAAATACTACCAAATTGAACACTACATTAAAAAAATAATACATCGCAATCAAGTGGGGTTCATTCTACGGCCACAAGGATGGTTCTGTATATGGAAATCGATCAATGTAATACACCACTTTAATAAAACAAAGAATACAAATTTTATGATCTTATCAATAGATGCAGGAAAAGTATTTGATAAGATACAACATCTATTTATGATTAAAACAACAATGTAAGTATAGAAGGATAGTACCTCAACATAATAAAGGCCATATATGACAAACCTTCATTTAATATCATACCCAATGGTGTAAAATTGAAAGAGTTTCCTCTACAATCAGAAACCAGACAGGATGTCCACACTTTTTTGCCTATATAGCTTCCTTGTTCTGCTCCCTTCTGCCAAGAGAAGTCTTTCATTTTGTACAGTTCCTTGGAGCTCCTTTCTACCTGCTATATTAGACAATGCCTGATTCAAATCAACTTTTGTTCCAATAAACTCCTAAATTTTTTAATATATCTCAGTTTATCTTTTAACATGATAAAGTCACTATAAATTTTCTTGCTCTTATATTGACGTATTTGTTTACACTGCTGATGACACTTCTTTATACCAAAAAAACTGTATATATACACAGATTTCTTTCTTGATGGCTTTCTTAAAATGAAGTCATAGATGTCTATTAGTTGTTTTCAAAGTGTTTAGTAATTACAAGAAAAATCATTCTCTATAGCATGAAGAATTATATATATATGTACTTGAAACTCTATCATTGGACCATTAAATCACAAAAAGGTGATTTATTGAGAAAATGCTTGGGTTAGTAATATTTGTAAAGTTATATGCAATAGATTGTATTTCGCCCTGCAGGTATGTTCTCTGTGATGATTTTCCTTCTAGTTGAGATAAATTTGGGGTCATGATACTTGTGATTAAGGAACGAGCAATATTAAAGATGTTAACTCTCCTTCTTCAATTAGCTGAATTATGTATATAAGTTTATTTAGACTAGGAAAAAAAAGAGTTGGTTGAAAAATATATGAGGAAATGAGGAGAAAGAGAATTTCCTTTGTAGCCAGGCCTTGTGACAATTCAGGAACAGTAGACAGTCCAGGCCATACAAATAGAATTGAGAACTATAGTACGGTTATGCCTCTTATAAACTAGACGGTGGGAACCAGGAAGAAATTTCGGATCCATCCTTTCTCTAGGAACAGGGATGCCCTGTGACAACATCATCCCGCTAAGAAATCAGTGGTAAGAATTTCTTCTTCATTTTAGTGCTGCATCATTTGCCCGACTGACTTGCTCCCTCTAGGCTCCTGCTGTTATTCGCTAGTTATTATATGTGATTGTTAGTAGTAGTAGTAGTAAAGTAGTATTAATTTTGTTCTTTCTTTCTCCATGCAGTCTCTAATACCCTTTTCTCCTGTGTCGCAGGTTCAGCAGCTGCTAGTAAAAACAGGCTCTTCATTACATAGCACTTTGAAGTTTCTCACTGAAGAATCTTACAGATTTAATTTACTCACCTCTCCCCTGTCAGCTTAAACATTTATGACTAAGAAATTTATTTTCTTGAAACTGGTGCTCTCCCTTTTTCCATTTGGCTGTGGTCACAATATCAAAGTCATGTGTTAGGCAGCACGGCCACCAACGCATTGAGAATCGACTGGAGTCATAGGCAACAAAGGGACAGAACACCTTAGAAGGAGTTTTAAAAGTGGGAGACATTAAGAAGCTTGTCCTATTCATCCTTCTAATCCAGATTCACAACATAGACTCCACAGTGTAGATTATCTGGCTTGACATGTAACAGTGTTGAAAACACCAATGATGTTCCTGAAAAGCCTCAAATACTAAATTAGGCTTCAAGAAAATTCTGATGCATTCCAAATAAAACAAATAATTTTATACATACTGGCAACTCAAAAATATATTTTTGCAAATACACTTTTGACAGCTAAGATACCTTTGAAAGTAATTAAAGATGTGTAATTATTTTGTAAAGCCAGTCTTTGGTAAATTAAGAGAGAAGGCTTTTTTTTTTATTCTCAATGTTGCCGTATAGATATTATATATTTTTGCTTGGGCTTAGATCATCCTAAAATTCAATAATTCTGTATAACTGATCTATTCAAAAATTGTATATTTAAACTGTTTAGTAGTGGGTACAATTTATACATTGAGATTATATCATGATTATAAAAATCTAAACCAACAAATCTGCATGTCTATCAAGTATATGAAAAGATGTAAATATTATGCAGTACTGTTTTGTGTTGCACTTTTTGGATTAATATCAGCAAAATATTTTGATAAAAAAAGGAGTATACAGCCCGGCCGGGCGTGGCTCAGTGGTTGAGCATCGACCTGGGATCCAGGCGATCAGGGTTTGATTCCTGGTCAGAGCACATGCCCTGTTGTGGGCTTGATCAATGACTCTCTCATCATTGATGTTTCTGTCTCTCTCTCTCCCTCTGCCTTCCTCTCTCTGAAATCAATGGAGATATATTAAAAAAAAAAAAAAAAAGTATACAAAGTAACTTGAATATTTCAAAGAAAGGAGATGTTAAGAAATAATTTAGTTTGCAAGCATTTACTAGTTGGAAAAGAAATATATAAGTATGAGGAAGTGTATAAAAATAAGTTCAAGTAATGTTTTGTAAAGATTGGATTGTTGCTGCAAAAATTTTATTCAGAGATATAAGATTAGACCAAAGAAATATTCCAGGACAATAAAAAGGTGGTTTTTAAAAATTATTTACTTAATGCTAATCTAATAACATGTTGTTCCAAATGCAGATATTATAGAAAATGTAAGAGTTATAATTCCTTTTCAATGGAAGAAACTTCAAAATTACAACAGATCTGATCATCATTTTCATTGCAGAAAACAGTGTAGCCTGATGTAAAACCAGAGAAGAAAAGAAAGACAAAGACTCAGAAAAAAGTAACAGCTGGTATTCTTTGGAGAACTCAACAATATATTGGGGCTTATGTGGCGATGTCATACTATTCTTCATAAATAATCTGTAAACAAAATCTAACATTGTTGATTCTAAAAGTATACAAAATTGTCAAAACCATAGCAATTTTAATCAATAGAAGAGAAAATGGTGTTAGAATATTTTTCACACCTGTTAGCAGTGACAAAAAGAATGAACTTACCAATGATGTGTAAAACATTTTGTAAAGCCTGACAATGACATTGGGAAGATGCCAAAACTGACTTGCTGGCTGTGAGGAGCTGAAATGCAACATATAACCAGGAAATAAAAGAATCCTCTACAATAAAGCAAAAGAAAAAATGTTAGAAGATGAAATTTGCACTTACATGTGAGAGTTAAAATTGTAAGTATTATTTATGGACCAGGAGATGCACATGTTTGATTTAGTCAATTATTTATATTCAAATGTGTATATTCATTCTTTAATTAGCCATATAACTATGTGAATGTAAGACATTTCTTCAGTGTTCTTAAATATTGTTTACAAGATACTATAAAAACAAAAACTGCAGGAAAATATCACTAGTAACCCAACCCCCTTAACAAACCATATTTCTATTTTCCATACTTCATTCCACTTTTTGACCATTCCAGTTTACATACTTTTTGCATATTAGCAATCACTGAAGTGATAGAGTATTACACTTTTAGATTTGTCTGTATTGAAAGCATTTTTCAAGATGATGCTGAGAGTTTTAGAACTATTAATTTTAGTGGCTGTATAATAGTTCATTAAGTTGATGTAACATAATATAATTACTGTCTCCCTACTGTTTCACATTTAATTTGTTTAACAGTGCAGTGAAATTCATGTTGCACATGTTTTTATACTTCTCTTGTATTATCTCCTCAGGACACAAAACATTCCGGAAATGGAATTTTGGCTTTGGTAGTGGGAATAGAGAGGAAGAAAAAATGGAGTAATGAATTTTTAAAAATATGATCCTCTATTTTAAATCAAGCCCATTATTTCACTCCATACTTTAATTAACATTGATGGGTTTTTAGCCGAACCATAAGTTCAAAGTAGAAAACACTTCAGATTAAATATTGCATAAATGATTAAAAGCTAAGTGTCTTAATTTGATTCTAAAAATTATTTATCAAGCACTCAATCCACACTTTAAAGTGTTGTGGGATTGGTGGTAAAATAAGAACATCAAAAGATATGAGACTTGGACTTTGCCACTACGAAGTATTTGGAAGGGAAAAATAAAAAAATAAAAGACATGTAACCAACACAGGAACATATATGCAGTAGAAATAAAATAATCCATTGAATCTAAGCAAAAGCCTGATGTAAGGTGAACGCAGTGCATATTCAGATCAGGTTGGAATGCCTGTTTACCTCCAGCTTCATTTGTCTAAATAATTCCAGTTCATCTGTCCATATCAGGTCACTTGTCAGCTTCCCGCTTCCTCAGCTATTTGTTGTCATTTTATTGTATTCTTTTCCTTCTGAGCCCTTAGTTTGTAATAACACATTCATTAGTGAGTAAAGCCTAACTCCTCAACATTTGGTACAGTGCCAGAAACCTAGTTGGTCTCATCAAATATGTGTCTGCTAACTAATTTGCTGATGGAAGGAGAGATCTATGTTGACCTGAAATGACAGACAATACTTCATGAAGAAAGTAAAACATATAATAGGCCTTAAGGAATTAATACGTTGAACAGAAGAAAAAAGATTTCAAGCTGGGAAATAACAATAATAAATGGACAGGGATGGTACTAAGGATGTGTTTGTGATAGCTGAGTCTGGAATTTATAGTAAGGTATAATTTTCTGATGCTAGGAAATGTTGACAATTTTGGTGAATTCAGTTCTGATGACTTAGTGTAAAAGCTGTAATAATTTTGGAAGATGAGACGGAACTTTTAAGAGGAATAGATGTTGGAACAAATTCACAGTCTAAGAGGTGGGATATGCTTTGTGATATGGCCAGGATGCAATATGATATAAATATCAATGGAGTACAATGAGTTAGAATCTTTGATGTTTAGCTATTGAAAGGTGATTGAAATGATTGTTATGGTGACCAATACTGGCAGCCAATAATGCAGTAAAAGAAAAATATAGCCTGAGACTTAATCTAGAAAGCAGAAAAAGTGGATTTCCTAGTGAATAGATTATGGCATTGATTATATGGAGCAAAATAGAAATAAATAAAATGGAAATTTTGTTCCTTTTTCTTTCTTGCCACCCCACTGCATCCCCAGGGTTTTCTTTTCTCAACAAAGCGATGCGTCCAAATGTAATTCAGATCTTAATACTGTTCTGCTCAAAACCCTCCAATAACTCTTCTTTTCTATATGTGAAAACAACATAGTATATGTCCTTCATGGCCGCTTTTATAAGATATGGCAACTTTAATGTTTCTAACTTCCCCTCCAACTACTGCACTTATTCTAGATGCAACAGCCTCCTTGATTTTATCAAAAACTCCTAGCTTTTAAACTGACTTCCTCTTTTAAATAAAATATTCTTCCCCTAAATATCCAGGAGGCTAATGCCTTTATGATCTGCACCCTCCCTTTGCTCAGTGAGCCCTGACCTGATCATTATTTTTCAAATCTAAATCTACCCTCCTGTCTTTTTCAGTTTGGGCTGCTATAACAAAATACCAGACTGGGTGACTTATGAACAACAGAAAGTTTTTTCTTACATTCTGAATGCTGGAAGTCAGGTCAGGGTACGTGATTGCGTTAGGTGAGAGGCCTGTCTGGATTGCATACTTCTCAGAGCAGCCTCACACGGTAGAAGAAGAATGAGAGCTCTGCCAGGGCCCCTTTGAGAAGGGCAGCCAAGAACAGGAATGCAAATGAGGTTGCTGGTAACAAAGCACAGTGCTCAGAGCATTAAAAAAAGGGGAGAAAATGGGATTAGTATGAGTCGGCGAGGGTGGCTGATTATGTGGATATGAGTGTTTGGATAGAGGAAAAGGCAATACATTTATGTGTGCTGGATGTTTCAGCAGCCCACTCAAAACATCACTAGCGAATAAGATGAGAAAAAATTGGAATTATTTATTTTTCTCAAATACATGATTTTGTGTCTTAAAAGAGTAAATTTTATTAAATAATTGTTTGCATTTGTAGTAATATCCTTATTGAGCCCTTCCTATGTGCTGGATGCATTACCAACCACTTTTCATACTTCATCTCGTTTAATTCTCACAACAGCCCAGCATAAATTTAAGAGATAATTCACTATATTTTCACATTTGATTATCTTGATTTTTACTTTCACAAACTGAAACACTCACCATGTTCATTGAGTATACAAAATTCAATCTGGGTTTAGTCTCAGGTGTTCAGTGTTTGAAATTACTTGCTTGTATTATTAAACAATTTATAAAGTCAATTAAAAGGGAAAGCAAGCAATTAAGAAAACATGTTTTTGCCACATGCCAATGAGGCAAACACATTATTGGGACAAAACATTTATCCCTAATTAAAGTGGTACCTAGAGTACTCTGTAGATTGTCATTTATTTCTTAGCTAAACTCATAAATCTTGTTTTCTTCTTAGGAAATTTACATCTTAAAATATCTGTTTGTTCAGATCTCATTTTCTAATTATTATTTGCATATTTATAAGACTGTTGGTATCGATTCCCTGAAACATACACGAGATACTATGTGTTTTCACCTTATTTATAAAAGAATAAGGTTCATTCATATAAAATATGTGTAAAATATTCCCTAGGTAAAAGATTCATTCTCAAATGAGTAAACTATAGTGCAAAATTTCTGTCAAGGTATTGTTCTTTTTTTTCATAATAAATTAATTTAGTATCAAGCAGCGATAGCAAATGAAGGCCAAACTATTTCACATTTCAGTAAAAGATAACTTATGACATTCAAGCTGAATAGATATCATCATAAGTATATATGATAGCCAAAAAAAACATTTAAAGTGTTCAATATTTTGACCTATCAAAAATGGTAAATTGATAAAAACATAGGTTAATTACCTTTGTTGTTTTCACATCATACATAGGAAAAAGTATGGATATTTGTAAAAATGAATGCTGACAAAGTAATAACATTTTTAGTATTAAAAAAATCTTACATTTTGAAACATAACATTTTTATCTTTATAATTGTCATAAAGAATGATTTAACTGTTATATTTTCTGATTTTGAGTCATTATGAATTTGAGTCGTTAATTGATTGTTCTGATCTCCAACCACTTTTTTTTGTTTCTTTTTGCTGAAGAAGCTTGAAGTTTATTTTTTTTTACTAAGATTATTTGTGATAAATTACTTTTCTTATGACACATAACAACCAAATACAATTACCTGTTAAAAGAAATTATCTTATTTAGGAAAGTAGCACAAAGCTTTCCTTGAAAATTTCTGTTTTAATATTTGTAAGTCCTGAAGATGTAATATACAGCATAGGAAATATAGTCAACGATATTGTAAAAACTTTGTATGGTGACAGATGGTAACTAGACTTATTGTGGTGATGATTTTATAATGTATATAAATATTGAATCACCTGAAACTAAAAGGATATTGTATGCCAACTATACTTAAATAAAAAACATTTTCTTAAAGATCAGAAGTAATATCATATAACATTAGGTTAGAAATAAACTTAAGTGATCATCAGACATGCAGTTCTCCTTCACCATCTCTCTAATAACCCGTCATCCAACCCTCTACTCAAATACCTTCATTGAAACAGAACCTTCCTTTTTATTTTGTTCTAAGTATTTAAAGTATCTGTCTAATCTAGAGCCAAAATAAGTGTTATTAGAATTTCCACGTAATGTTCCTTGACCTGGTCTTTCAGGGTAAAACTCAGGATTTATATCCCTTTCATTAGTTTAACAAATATTTATTGAATTATACTATGTACCACACAGAGTTAGGTACTGGGGATACAGATTTTTAAAAGCACACTTCCTCAAATTGTGTACAGCACAGTGATTAAGGTTATAGTAGATGATTACAATGTGCTTTGTTAAGTGCTCTCATAGAACAAAGCGAGTAAGTCTGTAATCACATGGTACATTACTTAATTCAGGCTAGGAAGAACAGGAAACTGTTTCTAGGTGTTGGTCCTTGGCTTCTACTTGGGTCTCCAATGTAGGTGTGCGATGTCCCTGTAAAACACCCATCGTCTCTAATAGCAGTGAGCTGCTCTGTGTGATGGCTGTGTCCTTTCTAGATGTCTTGCAACAGGGAACATCAAATCACTATAGCAAGAGCGAACAAATCTGTTATTCTTTGACATGAAGACAGATTTCTTCATTTTCGTAATATTTTTGGATCTTCTTTGTTTCTGGATATTGCTACCTTATCAGTAATTTGCCTTTCTTTTGCATTTCTGCTTCAGGTTCTTCTTTAATTACTTTTCCTTCATTTACAGCATTTTTTTTTTTTTTTACAGTCATGTGTCTCTTAATGACAGGGATATGCTCTGAGAAATGCATTGCTAGCCAATTTCATTATTGTGGGAGCATTACAGAGTGCCCCTACACAAACCAAGATGGTATAGCCTATTACTCACCCAGGCTATATGGTATAGCCTATTACTCTTGGGCTACAAACCTGTACAGCATGTCACTCTACTGAATAGTATCAGCAATTGTAACACAGTAGTAAATATTTGTGTATCCGAAATTATTTAAACACCATAGAAAAGGTATAGTAAAAATATGTTATAAAAGATTTTTAAAATGGTACACCTCTGTGTAGCACTTACCATGAACGAAGCTGGCAGGACTAGAAGTTGCCCTGGGTGAGTCAATGTGAGTGGATGTGGAAGCCTAGGACATTAGTGTACACTACTGTAGACTTCATAAATACTTTCCTACAAGCCTTCTCCTGCTTTCCTCCAACAGGGTGAGAAATGGAACATTGAAGCTATTGGTGCTGTTCCATGAGCAAGGATGTGGTCCAGATTGATTAAAAATATATCAGGGAGAAACTGGCTGGGTAGATCACAATAATAGTGACAGTCAGAAGGAGGAAAGGTGGCTTGAGGATCAGTAGGAGTAAAAAATTAAGATGGAGATAAAGAAACATAGGGGATTGTCATAACAGTGTGGTTTTGGCTATTGCATGTTGGAGTAGTGGTGAGATTAAGAAACTCTATGGTATTCACTAAAAAAGAAGATGTTTAACATGGAAAGGTATAAAACTGAGGACTTAATATTTTAACTTTGGAAATGTGTTTTTGGTTCATTGACCTTATCTGGCACAAAGGACTCCTTCTGGCACTGATTTGGTGGAATAAATAAAACTTATTTATGTTTTACATCATCACAACCTGAAAATATTTGTAAAGTGCAGAGACAGACTGGCTTTTACTAAGGAGGCAGCAGCACTTAAAACCTAAGGTAGTTCCTGTGGACCTGTGGATAGGCTTTTAGGTCCTTAAAAAAGAATTTACAGCAATGTACTCTGAAGCCCATCAACTATACCTGGGGGGCTGTAGCATCCTCTGTATATGTAGCCTTGGGGATGGAATCTGTGCAATCAAAATAGAGGTGCTGTGAGTGAGAGGGAATCTATTGCCAAGCCCCACATTGCTCCCACCAGAGAAATATAATTTCTCCTGAACCACATACCCTTCCATTTTTTAAAGCAAAATCAGCTCCATTATAATCTTATGGGACCACCATCATGTATGCAGTTCATTCTTGGCTGAACCATCACTATTCAGTCTATGACTCTATTTCATAGTGACACTTCACTCTTCTGACTTTCCTCTTATCTCTCATACATTTTCTTCTAAATCTCCTTTATTGTTTCTCCTTAGCTCTATCAAATTGCCTCAGGGCTATGTCTTGTACCTTCTTCCTTTTCCTCTCCAAAAATTATTTTTAGGTTATTCTATTTATTATTAAAAAGTCAATTCTGAACAGGAAAGTCCTAATGTTTTACCTTCAGGCTAAGCTACTCTTCTGAATTTACATACCCAGTTACATAGTTGACATTCCATGTGGCTATCCCTCAGGCATCTAAAATTCATAACTCTCATATCTGAAATCTGAAACTTTTTTCTCCTTCCCTTCCACATCCAATCCCTGTGATTCTGAATTATTGCAATAACCTCCTAAATCATTTTCTCACTTATCATCCTTTAAACTGTCTAAATTTTATTTTAATATGACTAGTCAATTTCTTTCTTAAAGTCCTTCAATAGATTTTCATTATTTTTATCTATTTATTTATTTATTTTTAATTTAAATCATTTTATTTTTTAATTACTGTTGACATACAATATCATATTAGTTTTAGGTGTACACCCAAGTGATTAGACATTATATAACTTACCAAGTGATCATCCCAATAAATCTCGTACACATCTGACACCATACATAGTTATTAGAAAATTATTGAGACTGTACTCCCTAGGCTGTACTTTACATCCCCATGACTATTCTGTAACAACCAATTTGTGCTTCTTAATCTCTTCACTCTTTTTACCAATTCCCCCAACCCTCCTCCCACCTGGCAACCTTCAAAATGTTCTCTGTGTCTATGAGTCAGTTTCTGTTCTGCTTAGTCATTTATTTTGCTTTTTAGATTCAATTGTTGCTAGTTATATATTAATTGCCATTTTGTTATTTATATTTTTTATCTTTTTTTCTTCTTCTTAAAAAAAACCCTTTAGCATTTCATGAAATTCTGTTTTGGTGTTGATGAACTCCTTTAGTGTTTTTGTTTGTTTGTTTTTGGTCTGGAAGCTCTTTATTTGTCCTTTGGTTCTAAATGATAGCTTTGTTGGGTAGAGTAATTTTGGTTGCAGATTCTTGTTTTTCATCACTTTGAATATTCCTTGCCAACCCCTTCTGGCCTGCAAAGTTTCTGTTGAGAAATCAGCTGACAGCCTTATGAAAGTTCCCTTGTAGGTAACTAACTGCTTTTCTCTTGTGGCTTTTAAGATTCTCTCTTTGTCTTTAACCCTTGGCAATTTAATTATGATGTGTCTTGGTGTGGGCCCCTTTGGGTTCATCTTATTTGGGGCTCTCTGCACTTTCTGGAATTTTATGTCTATTTTCTTCACCAATTTTGGGAAGTGTTGAGTAATTTCTTTAAATAGGTTTTCAATCCCTTGCTCTCTCTTTTCTCCTTTGATCCACCTATTATGCAAATGTTGTTTCAGAGGTTCCTTAAATTATGCTCACTTTTAATTTTGTTGTTTTGTTTTTTGTTTTTTGTTTTTGCTGTTTTGATTAGGCGTTTTCTGCTACTTATCTTCCAAATTGCTGATCTGATTCTCTGCTTCACCTAATGTGCTCTTGATTCCATCTGATGTATTTGCCATTTCGGTTACTGTTTTCTTCATCTCTGACTGGTCCTTTTTTATGGTTTCCATCTCTTGGTGTAAGATCCTACTGATTTCATCTATTCTTTCATTAGTTCACTGAACATCCTTATAACCAGTGTTTTGAACTCTGCATCTGGTAGGTTGCTTGCCTCCAATATGTTTAGTTCTTTTTCTTGATTTTTGTCTTATTTCATTTGGGACTTTTCTTTATTTCTTATTTCAGCATTCCTGTATTAAGTAGATTTGCTTTGTCTCCCCAGGCTTCCAGGGTGTCCTTATGTAGTAGGTGTCCTGTGGAGCCCAGTGGTACAGCAGACTCCCTGGTCAACTAAACCAGGTGTTACTTGTGTGGGTTGTGTGTGCCCCCCTATTGTAATTAAGCCTTGATTGCTGTTGGAGTGCCTGGGGTTGACTCTCAGGCTGATGGGCTATAAGGACTGGCCATGACTACACTGGACAACTTGTTGCACAGGGGCTGACCCCATAGTGTGGGATTTGCTTTAGCAGGGCTCTGGTGTTCACCAAGTCCACACTTTTGGTGTGTCATTTGTGGAGCTAATGGGAAGTGCTATGTTATGTTCTGAAGCTATCCACAAGGTTTGTTGGTTCTGGAGCCTTTTGTGAGGGGCACCAATGCAGGCCCAGGTCAGCTGCAGTCTGTAATTGGCCTAGGACCACCTGGTCTGAGCTACAAAGTGATCTCTTGGTAGCTGCCTGTGCTGGACTTATAGGCACCTGGGAGCAGTTATGCTGCTAACCAAGGTTGACTACAACTGGTGCCAGGCTTGGTGCTGCTTACCAAGAGTTACCAATACACCAAGGCCAGCTGCTGCTCTTTTGGAGTTGTGGACCTTTGAGAGATTTTAGGAAAGTGCATAGCATGGGCTGAGGCCACAGCTTGTGAGGAAGAGCCTCTGAAAGAAGTTTGGGTTGGTTGTGGATTGGGTAGAGTGGGGTCTCAGGGAATCACTAAAGTGGGACAAGCCATGTTAACCAGGTAAATGAACACTCAGATATCGAACCCACCTTCACCTGTCAGCTCTGTTGGGGGAGGGATCAACAAAGGAATAATGGTGCCTTCCAGCATTTAGTCCTGAGATAGCTGCCCCTCTGGCCCTCACCCTCAAGTCAGATGACTCAGTTCCAACCCATATGTTCCAGGAATTTTTTGAGCTGCTGCCCCAGCACTGGAGCTCAGAGCAAGTGAGTCTGTCAGTGAGTAGGTCTGTGTGTGGGTCCTTTTAGAGGATACCTGGGTCTCCACCAGCCCTCCCTCTCACCAGAATGGAATCCCCACTGATTTTCACAGCCCCATGTTGTGGGCACTCCCTTTCCAGGACTGGTGAACCAGTCTGGGGAGTCCCATGTGGGGCTGGGACCCTTCACTGCTCAGGGGGCATCTCCAAAGCTGAGGTACCCCTCTTAACTCTTACCTACCACACATGGGAGTGGGACCAGCTTATTTCATGTCTCCACCCCTCCTATCAGTCTTTGCATGCTTTCTTTATATCTTTTTATAGGAATTCTGTTCAGCTTATCTTCAGGTGGGTCTCAGTGATGGTTGTTGTATAATTTAGTTGTAATTTTGATGTGGTTGTGGGAGGAAGCAAGCATCCCATTTACCTACTCTGCCATCTTGACTGGATGAACATTAGAAATGTTCATTTCAGCTAAGGTAAATTCTACAAATGAAAAAATTATTCCTACTAATCCTGCTAATCACTCTAGAAATTTACAGCCAAAATAATAAAAACAAAAATAATTCAAACAGGTGTTAACTGTTTTTATTTTTTCAATCTCATTTCAGCTATTTCACTTCTAGAAGAGAATATATTCCAAAGAAATATTTCCTCTACAGTCATCTTAAATCAATTTATTGTGTTATATACCTTTAACAAGTGAATAAAGAAAAAAACATTTTAAATTATGAATATGAATGTTTTTATTAGAGTATAATGTTAGTGGAGAATTAACCAAAACATGCTATTTGTTCTTTTGCAGTTTGAGTTCTTAGAACAAGGCTATTTTCCTGGTATGTTGGAAACAAATTCACTGTATAAAATGATTGAGGATACAAGAACATTCTGCTTCTTGGAATTGTAGACTCTCTTACCACTTCATTCAAAATTTATAAACACATTATTTATAAACATAGTGTTTTATAAAAAAGTGCAAATTTCATTTTATGCATTTCTACATTTTTTAATTTTCTCTATTCATATTCATAAGTGTAAACTAGCATATTATCATTCTATATTTGAAACTCTTTATTTTACCTCCACATCAAGGTAAGGGTCAAAGAAATATCACAACAAATATAATATTTACTTCCAACATAGATTAGAGTATTTGAGTCATTTCCTGAAATTCTTCATTATTTAGCTTATTAGAGGAGTCTGTTATTGTACAGTATATTAGAGAAAGCACTTAGTTATCAATCCAAAGATTACAGGATATGGGGGAAATAACTTAAGAATTGTGAGCTTCAAGTTTTAATGTGTAAAAACTAAGATAGTACACTTGCTTTTTCTTTGTTACAAATTTGATATTAGGACACTTGTAATGGGTCCTGAGCAAGCTGAACTAGTTAGAAAGGCCCACCCATGAAGTCTAATGTAAGTCTGAAAGATGGTGATGACCATGATATAAGTTGTAACACAAATTTTGTCAAGTCAGTGATAATGTTATCTAAACATGCCAGGAGGAATAGGATCCAAGCAATCTTTTTACAAAGTAATAATGTTACTATATAGTTTATAGAATGAGATATTTGAGAGGTAAAAGCATAGTTAGATGCAATAACCAAAGGTAGCTTTTTGCCACTATCAAAATACCAAAATTCAACCAAATAAATCTAAAGATTTAATTGGCTTTATTAGACAGTTAATGAATCAGGCAACATTCCCTCTAGCAAGTAGAAAGACACCCAAGGTTTTGTAAAAAATGTAAGGTTTTTATAAGAACAAGGGTGGGGCAAAGAGGCTGTTAGCAAAAAAGATGAAATTATTATTTTTAGGTTGGGGGGCTACATCCTGTTTTGGTGGGGGAAAGGGATCCAGCAAGGTTTATATCATGTAGATTGCCTCTTCTTCCTCTGGAAAGATACACAGGTCCTAAGGGACAGATTACCTCATTGGTTGGTGACCAGAAAATTCCAGACTGGTTGATTAATGTTATATTTCTGGGAGAGGTTAAAACAGCAATTAAATCAGATATTAAATCTAGGTTTGGTATCATGCACTTTTTGCACTTTTTGCACAATTTATGCCATTTTTTTTACCTGTGGCTTTCTTTTTACCAAATTTTAAACTTCTTTTTTTAAAAATCTTCATCCAAGGGTATGTTTATTGATTTTAGGAGAGAGGAAGGGAGAGAGCAAGAACATCAATGTGAGCAAGAACATCAATAGGTTGCACCAACCAAGGATTGACCCCTAACCTGGGTATGTGCCCTGACCTGCAACCTTTTTGATATATGGGACGATCCTCCAACTGACGGAGCCACTCAGCCAGGTCCCATGTTTTCAACTTTTCATAATCAAGGCCAAATAAGTACCAAAGTAAAACTCAAAAAATAAAGAATGATATTTTCAAGTGTTATAAAAAAGAAGACCTTGATTTTAGAGCTTTCTAAAGGGACATATATTTTGAAAATTAAACATTATCATGATTAATAATAAATATATCACAAAATAATCTCTGAAGAGGTTCACAATATCAAAGCTTCATTTTTTTTTCTTTACAGGCCCTGTATTATTTAATTGTGATAAGCACCTCCTATTATTGGTCAGATCAAATCTTATTATTCTTACCATCTTCAGTTAGATCTTCAACTTCTTTTTTTTTTTTAATCTTTTTTTTTTTTTAATGTTTTTATTGATTTCAGAGAGGGGAAGAGAGAGATAGAAACATCATTGATGAGAGAGTCATTGATGGACCGCCTCCTGCGTGTCCTAAACTGGGGATTGTTCCTGCAACCTGGGCATGTACCCTGACTGGGAATTGAACCCTGGCCTCCTGGTTCATAGGTCAATGCCCAACCACTGAGTCATGCGAGTGGGGCAGGATCTTCAACTTCTAATTCAGTTGATCCAGTGAATGACATGATCTCCCCATCTGTCTCCTCCAATGGCAGCTGCCATGACTGCTTGCTCAGATAGTTCACTTTCTATCTGCATATGTATCAATTCTACAGGTATCTAGCCAAGAAAAATTAAGTAGGGTCTTGCTCTATTACATAACAGTGTAATAAAAGGAATTGGCATTGATTCCTCTATACACAAATAGATCATTGGACAGATTACAGAGTTGAGAGAAACCCACATATTTATGGAAACTTAATACATGACACATCAGGCAGTAATGATCTATAATGGTGTTAAAAAATCATTACTCATATGAATACAAAACAAAGAAATTTGATTGTCTTTTCATACCAGAAATAAAACAATTCTAGAAGGATTAAAGAGTTAAATATGTCATTCGGATGGGAAAGGGCTTTTCACAAGACCAGTGCTCTAACCACTGAGCATAAGGCTGGGAAAGGATTTTTTAGGTGAGAAAAAAAAAAGACAAATAATGCTGAAAAGATTAATTAATTGACTTATCATAAATTTATAAAATGAAAAGATAAATAAAAAACTGAAAGGTATTTTTGCAACACATATATCAAGTATATATATTGAATATATATCATAATATATGACACATACATAAAACATAAAATATTAATGCATAAAACAAAAAATGTGATTTTGTTATTTAAAAATTTATATTTTAAAAAGAATTAAAATCACTAAAATAAAAACAAATGTATAAAAGGTATCTAAAGACCAAATAATAATTTTACAAAAGCTTACACATAATTGATGAATAAAATGGATGTGTGCTCAATCTCATTAGTAACCCGGAGAGGCAAACTGAGCCAAAAACCAATTTGACAAAACTTTTAAAATGGGTGACAACACAATAGGCTGATAAAGGTATGGAATAAGGAAAATTTTATTTGGTGTTAGTGTGGATATAAATTGATACGTATTGATATTGGAAAGCATCTTGTAAAGTTGAGAACATATATTCTAAGTGATTCTTGGTAGATACTCTATAGAAAATTTTACTTGTTTGAATGAGGGAGACCTGTTGCAAGAATATCTACATACTTATTGTCTATAATTGACAAAAATATGTGAAAACTACCCAAATATCCATTGACAAGATAATGGATATAGCAAACAGTAAAATATGATGTGTTATTTTAGTGACTAAGAGTGAGGCCCCTGGAGTCAGACTTTATAGATTTGAATCCCAACTCTACGACTCACCTTTCCATAGTTAGTTCACATCTCCATAACTCATTTTGCTCACATATAAAATATTGATAATGGGAGGTCCCACCACCAATGGGTCTTATAGAAATAAAGGAGCTTGCATATGCCAAGAGCTTAGAACAGTTTCTGGAACATAGTAACACTAGTTATTATTTTCTTATCATATCTGTGCAGTGATGAAATGAATGAACATGCTTCATGGGTGTTCATATGATGAAATGAATAAAGTCCTTTAACACCACATTGAATAATAAAAATGTATGTCAGAAAAAAATGTGCAATCTGATACCATTTACATGAGTTCTAAAACAATGATAATTCAAATAATATAGTATTTGATAAACTTAAATTTGTGGTAAAACTAAAAAGAAAGCAGATAAGTAATTGCATATTTTATCAAAGCAATAACCTCTGAGCCAGGCTGGAGGATGCCACAGTGGAGGAAGCACCCGGGGGCTTTCAAGAGAGCAGTCATTCCAATTATTTAATTGGGTGGTGGGTATACCAGTACCATTCATTATAAACTGATAGATTACATATTATTTTGTAATATAAACTATTTTCAAACAAAACTAAAAAAAGATGATTTCTAACCCCTTTCAGGGTTACTAGAAGTAAGGTGACAAACCATCCCTGTTTGCTCGGACTGAAGCATTTCCCAGAACAGCCCCAGGAAACTGAGAGGGTAGGCCTCCCTAGAGACAAAAGAGAAAATTTAGTAGGATTTGTGAATGCCACTAAAAAAAAAGAGGGATTTGGGTTTTTTTTAACCCTCACTGAATAATATGTTTTGATTGATTTTAGAGAGAGAGGAAGAGAGAAAGGGAGAACAACATTGATGTGAGAGAGACGCGCCCACTGGTTGCCTCCCACATGCGCCCTGACTGGCTCTGGAGCCCACGGCCTTTGGTGTGTGGGATGAGGCCCGACTGACTGAGCCACTGGCCAGGGCAAAAGAGAGATGTAGTCAAGTTACCCATTATTTTCACATACACAGTAACAAATGCCCGTTAAGTGTTTAGAGATTCATGAGTTTATTTTCTTATATATATGTACTTCTATTTACATCGCTTTCAAGTTGTTTTTGCCTTTGTTCTTTTTAGCAAACTATCTGATCCTTTTTGCTTCAAGAGTTCTGTAGCTATTATTAATGAAGACATTAATTTGGCCTATTGCCCAAAGCCTTTGAAACAGAAATGTACATCTCTCCAAATTAATTGCATGTGTTGTCATTTGTGATCAAGAGCTTAAATCTGTAATCCTTATAATAAATATATATACCCTTTGGGATTTCAAGTATCATCTACCATTAAATAATACTTTATTACTATTGTTAGAAGATGAGTTATATCTTTTTTTTTTTTTAACCCTCACCTGAGGATATGTTCATTGATTTTAGAGACGGAGAAAGGGGGAGAGAGAGAGAGAGAGAGAACATTGATGTGAGAGAGAAATATCAATCAGTTGCCTCCCGTAGGCATCCCAACCTGACCAGGTATGTGCCCTGACCAGGAATCGAACCCAAGACCCTTCAGTTCATTGTGCATCACTCTAACCACTGAGCCAAACTGGCTAGGGCTATTTATTTTGCTTTAATAAAACAAACACAACTTAACTCCTTTTGCAACTTCCCATTCTCTGGTCTCAGAATTTTACACCTCTCCCTAATAAACAATGATCCCCACTTTTTATCACACTGTCAGGTTTTTCGACATCCAGGCCCTCTCAGTTCCACTGGGCTCCTTGTAACACCCAAAGCCTGAATCAAGAGCATTTGCTTAAGTGATCAGAAGTATGGTATTGATCATGGTACCTTGAAAAGGACTCACATACATTCCACACCCTGATATACCAGCATTTGTTCCAGAAGTTATAGGAAGAAAGGAAAATTCATTGCTTAAAAAAAAAGAAATCAAAACCAAAAACATTATAAACAAATGTCAGACTTATGTATTTTGAAATATAAGCCTTGATTATATTTATGAAAAGGCTACATAGAAGTAGCAAATGTCTCTGAATTAAAAAATAATATTCTACTAGTGTCATTTCATGGAGAAACCTACTGCAGCCAATGGCATAATAATTTTGACCTTCAGTCTTTTATTCTCTTTCTCATGTAGTTTTAATTCATGTACTCACATTTGGCTGACATATATATATACATACAAAACTCTTTTTCTCAGTCACTTTTGGTGAAGAATGCAATGAAAATAATATTTTAAAATGTATGAACTAGAAATGTTCGAATATCTACTTATAATATACAGATGTATATTTATCTAAAATGTAATTTAAATAAACAAAAAATACACACTTCATCAAAAAATATTTTGGTCCAATTCAGTGATGAATAAATAATCACTAAGTGCATATTATGTCTTGGAATTATTTGATCCTTAAACAGCAATGATATGCAGTTTTAATTCAGAACTTATGTTCATTTATGATTTTAATGAGGTCATAGAAATCATTCACATTTTGGGTATGACTGGATATTAGAGAAGAAATTTCCAACATAACAGTAATGCTAAAGGATGTGTCCAAATTTCCCTTCCTCTAATCATTTGGATCTGGCTATTTATAGATTAGAGAAAGCTTGACAAAAGTTCACCAGCATAAAGAAATTGAAATTCTCTTTAAATTCACACATGCTGCCCAGAATTTTTGAAGCTTCCTAGAAATTGTACTAATTCCAGATAGCATAGCAATAATTTTCATTCACTGCAAATTCTGCTAACAACTCTTGTCAGCAAAAGGAGGAAATAGATTTGATCTATTTATTCACTAAAATTGTACTACCTGGAAAGAATTTCTGAGATACTTATAATTCCTCATAGAAATTCTAGTAGTTCTGGTTAACATAGGAATCACAGGGAAAGAATAAACCATTTTCTGTTTGGTTCTGATTTTACAAAAGTTAACATTAAGTAAGGAAGATCAAAGATTTAATTGTGACCTTTCCCTGGGATGTATTAAAATGAGCTTAGAGGTTAAAACAAAAATCAGCAAAACCAGAATTTATTAGGTTCTCAAATGCCCCTTTCTATGTAGACACTTTATAGAGCCTTCTCTTCTACTAAGTGTTAAGCAGCCTTTATATTCATTCATTTATATAGACTGTGCTACATAAAGGGATTGGTTTTTATAATATTCAAGAGCCACTCACAACTTTTTTTTTAAACTCAAGGAATTTTAGATATGACAGTAACCATGGACAAAACTTAGTTCAGTATTTCCAATTTTATAGATGATGAAATTGAACCCAGTTGTCATTGAAGAAGTTTCTTGGATTGACCTATTTTTTCTTTTTACCTATTTTCCCCAACGTAATCACATCTTACATTGAAATTATTACTTGTACTACTATTGGTTTAAGAAAGATATTTGTGCCCTGGCTGGTGTGGCTCAATTGGTTGGAGCATCCTCCAGTACACGGAAAGGTTGCAGGTTCCAACTCGGAAGGAGCATGTGCAGGAGACAACTGACAGATGTTTCACTCTCACATCGATGTTTCTCTCTCTTCCTCTCCCTCTCCCTTTCTCTTTAAAATCAGTGAAAATTTTGTCCTCTGATGAGAATTTTAAAAAATTGTAGTCCCATTTTTTATCAGTTATGCTTTAAATTTCAGCTCAATGCTCATCATTCTGCTTTAAAAAAATAATTAGTGCCTGGCCAGGCATGGCTCAGCAGTTGAGCATCGACCTAGGATCCAAGAGATCGGGGTTCGATTCCCGGTCAGGGCACATGCCCGGGTTGCCGGCTGCAGCCGATCAATGACTCTCTCATCGTTGATGTTTCTGTCTCTCTCCCTCTCCTTTCCTCTCTCTGAAATCAATAAAGATATATTTAAAAATAAATAAATAAATAAAAATAAATAATTGGCATTTGTTTCTTAGTGTGTAACATTCCATCACAAATAATAATAAAAATTTGAATAAATTTGTTTTTTTAATTTATTCATAATCTATATATAGATAGATGTCACAGAATATCCATTATATTCTAGGTTAGATTGGAATCTCAACTTTGTCAAAATGCAAACAAAAATGCCTCTCTTTTATTCAAGGTAAGCTGCTATTTTCTAGGTTTGGGCACAATTTCAAATGGTATTGTGTATAATAATTATTTTGATCACACACTCCAATTAGTAGGATGAGTTCAGAGTTCATACTATCTACTGCAATTTAACCCTCAAGATAAGAATCATCAGTGTTAATACAGAAGTGTATGTAATTATCAACATCACAGTTGGCTCGGCCAGCATGGCTCAGTGGTTGAGCATTGACCTATGATCCAGGAAATCCCAGTTTGATTCCCAATCAGGGCACATGCTCTGGTTTCAGGCTCGATTCCCAGTAGAGGATGTGCAGGAGGCAGCTGATCAATGACTCCCTCATCGTTGATGTTTCTAGCTCTCCCTTTCCCTTCCTCTCTCTGAAATCAGACTTTAAAAAAAAAATTTTTTTTTTTAAATCACAGCTGGTCCAGCATACAGGCCCACCATTATGGAAAGGAGAAAAGTCATTAGAATAGATTCTAGACAGGGCTATTCCACTTTCTTCCTATGACTTTAAAATTTTATTCTTTCTCTTTTTTACATTTCCGTGTGTCTTGACATATGAGACCCAGATTGAAAGATTCCCAAGATTTTCTCTGCTTGAGAACTGTCATCACCCTGTAAGGTCAAATAGGAGTCAAGTTAGGGATCGTGGAAAAGGAATCGTGAAGCAGGCAACTTATGTCTTCCGTCAGGACTGTGGTTAAAGGAGCATAAGGAAACTTCAAGGCACAAATGAGGTCTCTTACTTAGCTGGATATAAAATAATTTATAGTTGAAACAAAATACACCCAAGTACATTGAGAATTTTCCTGGTGTATGCCTTCTGCAATATGTATACATGTAATGTTGTAACTATGAAAGCAGGTGGATATTATAGTTAATGGCATATATAAATTGGAGATCTTGTCTTTCTCTATCTAAGATATGACTATAACCTTGGGCGTGTCTTTTATACCTAAACTTAAAGCAAGATGATTAGAAAGGGCAAAAATAAAGTTTAAATTAGTGATTGATGCAATCAATTTTAATTTCACTTAAGTGTATTCCAATGAACTTTATAGAATACTTTTCTTCTATCTTCAAATAATTTGATATAACATGTTATTAGTGTTTCACATATTACCATTTCTTTGCTATTTTCCTCTCTCTTAACAACAAACTGATAAGCTCACAGTTTCATCTATCACCACGAACTAGAGCTACTATCTATATAGAGAGTTTAAGCCTTTGACACAAACATTCGTTTAGTTCAATGCTTATTATTAAATAAATAATAACATTATTTCAGAATCTTATGCCTGTAACAAGGGGAAAAAATATTATGAGATAACATTGTTTATCTCATTCCAGAAAGAATACTTTATAGTATAAAGCTTTAAATTGCTAACCCTATCACTTAATGAAATAAATATTAATACATTTTCAATATTTAGTTTCATTATATTTAAACACTCTGCTAGCACTTCAGAGAAGGCAGTATAAGCTAATTCTCAGCAACTCTTGAAATGTTTAAATTATGAACACTGTCATAATGAGGATACCGGATGCAAAGCAATGTTGCCCAGTACATTCCACTCCCCAATTATCTGTGCTACTTTTATATAGTAGGCACTTCTGTCAATTATAATTTCATCTTGGCTCAAACACAAAATGGCATGAAGGCTAAGCAGATGGTTGTCACAAAGAGAGGAACACAAATAAAATTTATGGGGAAGTTTCCAGTCTGGTAGCAGAAAAAGGAATTAGTCACCAACTCATTTTATTGTTCATGAGTATTATTACGTGCCAAACCCCCCATGTAACATGTGGAAAATAATCCTATTTGTGAACCCAAACAATTTATAAAACAGTAAAGTGATTCACCAGCATGACTGTTTGTAAGAAGCTAGTAATTGTCAATGTACTACAATGATTTTCTTATTAATAAATAAAAACAAAATATATATAACAAAATAATAAATTAGGAAATGAACAGTTTATGCTTATTGTTTGTATTGTTTAGGCAATCTTCACCTTGAACTGAATTGTCATCCATTTAAATAAATTTTAGGAGGAAAATGTATATTTTTGTGGTGTGGTGGGTTGAGTGGGAGGAGCATTAGAGTGTTCCAGTACTCTTTTTTCTTAGGGTAACTTATTTCTAATGTAAAATGGATTGATCCTTAAATTCAAACTTTGTATCAAAAAGAGGAGATGAGGCCTGGCTGGGAGTGACTCAGTGGTTGAGCATTGACCTAGGATTCAGGAGATTATGGTTCGATTCCTGGTCAGGGCACATGCCCAGGTTGCAGGCTCGGTCCCCAGCAGGGGCTGTGCAGGAGGCAGCCAATAGATGACTACTCTCTCATCATTGATGTTTCCCTCTCCCTCTCTCCCTCTCCCTTTCTCTCTTTGAAATCAATAAAGATATATTTAAAAAAAAAAAAAAAAAAAAAAAGAAGGTGAGGAAGAAGATCCCACATTTTTTAAGTCTGAAAACAAGTAAGATAATTTAATAGTTGGTTTTATATTTTATGAGTTCTAAGAAATTTCACAAGTTTTAATATACAAGGTTGTACCCAAATTGCATTGCTTCCAATATTTCTGTTAGCAGAAAAGAGAATTAGTCGCCAACTCATTTTATTGTTCATGAGTATTGAACAATACCCATCCCCAAAGAACTTCTGGAACATACTCAGTTCTGAGATCACCTTTGTTATTCTCATTAAACATGTTAACTTGGGTTTACCATGTAATAGATATAAACCTCCAATATGAAACTCAGCCACAGAATCCAAGGCCACTTCAAACAGAATCAGATCAGTAGGCTCACTTGGATGTTAATTAGGACGTAAAGGCTCCAATCTCTTTTCATTCAGATGAGTCTAAATGTGAAAAAGATGAGAAATAGTTTGATCTTATTTACTCTAAGGAGAGTCATGGCTTGAAATAGAAATTCTTGAGCTACAAGCCTACGAAGTAAATTCACCTGAAAAGTAGGAAACAACACATGTTTATCAATTGTGTAGTTGAGTCTTTTAGTTAAATCTTTGTTAGGATACAGTATCAAATATAGTATTCATCTTTTTGATATTTCATTGGATTGATTAATTTTCACAAAGCTTACAAAAAATCTATAGGTCATTCTTAATACTTAATGCTTCCTTCCAAAATATGGAAAGCCATGTATATATAGAATAAAAATATGAATATGTATACATATATGTGGTTTTCCATATTTTATTGATATAAATATGAATATTACATATATATGTAAACATATATATGTATATGAGAGAGAGAGAAAGAGTGCTACCATCTTAGATTTATTTTGGAATATATTTTATTGATTCAAACATAAGGCAACACTTTTGAGTAACACTTGTGTAAGATAGAGTAGTTTAGAGTACACAAATACCCCCATCATGAATAATTTAAAAAGTTGAGTATAATGCAAAAAAGGTTGGATTTTTAAAAATTTATTGAATTTTGATTAGAGAGAAAGAGAGACCAATTTGTTGTTCCACTTATTTATGCATTCATTGGTTGCTTCTTGTATGTGCCTTGACTGGAGATTGGACCCACAACCTTTGTGTATTGAGACGATGGTCCAACCAACTGAGCTACCTGGCCAAGGCTAAAAAAGTTTGGATTTTAAAAAAATCACCTGTTTATAGGCATCAGAGAACTACTCAAGATGAGAAATATCAATATTACCAAGAAGGGAGAACCAAATTGTTAAGCCAAAGTTCCGCATTTGGTTTTTCTCTTGGAGGCACTTGTCAATTCTGGGTTCAGAGCAAGAGACAGAGAATCTAGGCTTTCCCAGGCAGAGCTTCTGATACAGGAGAAAGAAACCATAAGAACTTCTGGCAGAAAATCAGAGGTGGAAATATATAACTGGAGACATCAGGAAACCAGGCCACATGGCCAGTCTTTCTCTTTGGGTGAAGCTTTTCCATAGATAAGAGATTATAGGACTCAGATAACATTTTAGTGGCCCTCTTGCTCTCTCCAAAAAGCTAGACTCTTTCTCAGATGGATTCTCTGAGCATTTCATAACAAGGTGTTGGCAATTTGATACCGAGTTCTGTATTAGTTTGCTGAGACTTCCATACAAAGTATCTAAAACTGTGTGCTGTATCAACAGTTCTAGAGGTTAGAAGTCCAAGATCATGGTGTTGGCAGGGATGGTTTCTGAGGTATTCCATACCTCTCTCTTAGCTTCTAATGTTTTGCTGGTAGGCTTTGGTATTCTGTGGTTTGTAGGTTTGTAGATGCATCATCTTGATACTTGCTTTCATGTTCACATGGCATTCTCCCTGCGTGCAGGAAATTTGTGTCCAAATTTCCCCTTTTTATAAGGACACCAGGTATAATGGATTACACTTCACCCAAGTGTTCTCATTTTAACTTGACTACATATATGGAAAGCCACATATATGCATGCATATTCATATTGTTATTCATTGTGTGTATGTATATACACACACACACACACACATATGGTTTTCCATATTTTGAGAGAAAGCATAAAGTATTACCTGTATATTTTTTGTACAGGACACATTTTG
This sequence comes from Miniopterus natalensis, assembly GCF_054644295.1. Taxonomy (NCBI): domain Eukaryota; kingdom Metazoa; phylum Chordata; class Mammalia; order Chiroptera; family Miniopteridae; genus Miniopterus; species Miniopterus natalensis. The sequence goes on from NC_142081.1 coordinate 150,096,791, forward strand.
AGGTACTGGTAAGTAGAGCCTTAACATATCTTTTGGGAGGCACACAATTCAACACATAACTAGAAGCCTAATTTTCAGGGGTATCATAAACCCTTCTGACTTCTCTCCATTTCTTTCTGCACAATTGCTGATGCTATCAATATCTTGCTGGTGTAGGTGATTTGGCACTACCCACTCGGATTTGGGGTGTTGGTTATAATATCTTACCATTTAGTTTGTTTGCAGAGATTGTCTGTGGGTTTTATTATGCCTGTATGCTCTATATGTTATTGTAAGAAATGTCTTGAGAGTTAATGGCTATAATAACACCTTTCTGTGGTTAACCTCAGTTATTTTGTAAGCATACTCAACACTCTGTGAAATATTTTAGCTTTAAACATCATATTCTTTAGTTACAGAAAATTTTTAGTTGTTTTCTTCTTTGTTGTGTGTGTGTGTGTGTGTGTGTGTGTGTGTTTCCCTCCTCCATTCTCTATTATTTCCTTTGGGAAATCTCTATAGTCATTGGTTTGGAGGCACTTGGATTATCTTCCCTGTCTATAACCTCTTTCCTATATTTTCTTTATCTTCATTTCTCCACTTTGCCTGCAGATAACTTTCATATTTTCTAAGTCAATAATCCTTCTTTAGTTTGTGAAGACCATCATCTTTCCTGTTACTACATTTTTAATAATGCCAGATGATCCATTTTTAAACCTACCTACTTCTTAATTCAAAACCTCTAATAGATGTTATTTCCACCTATAATTTGAGATTTTTTTTTCCTGCAAATAGCTTTATTGTTTCCATTTGGTCCAATGCATGGGAGAGGGCTCCAGGGTGGTTAAAAGAATGGCTAGTGGTTTGGGGAGAGCCCCAGGCAAAAGCCAGACACCAGGGGAATGCAGAGGGACCCCTCAAGGCCTCTGGGCTCCAAAGGCTCCTAGTTGTGCTTGAGGATGAATCTTTCAAAGAGCTACTCGCCCAGCCCAGCCTCGGGGCCAGCCAGCTGCGGAGGTGAGTAAGGTGATTGCCCATCTTCTGGATGAGTTTCACCTCCTCACCCAGGAAGTGGTTCTGCAGGAGTCACAGAGATGAGGGTCTGTGTGGGTCGAAACCAGGGCATGCAGGTCCAAAAGGGCCTGGTTCAGGTTCTTCTTCATGGCCATGGTGGCTTCCATGGCATCCTGAGTTTTACCCCACTCATCCTGGAAGAGAATGCGGCCATCGAGCTGGTTTTGCATCCTTAAGAGATGCTCAGTGCCCCGTGCTTCTTGTCTGCTAACTCGTGGAAGAAGTGGCCTACACAATCCCGAGCCACCTCACAGTGGTCAAAATAAAAGCCCAGAGAGTGGTGAGTGTAGGGAGCCCGCAGATGCAGGTTGGCCAGGCGGCTGATGGCAGCCTCCACCTCGGTGGAATAATTCTGATGAATTTGGGAACTGAGGGTTGTCAGGCAAAAAGGAGTTAAGGTAAAAACCAAAAACAAACAAAAGAAAAATAAATGGTGTCAGCTGGTCTTGGAGGCTGAGGATGAATGAGGTGGTTTTGAAGGTGGCGACTGGAAAAGAGGTTGGAGGGTGGTCAGAGGCTAGAAGAAGGGGTGGCCCTGGGTCTCTTCAGTCCAAACACTGTTGAAGCAAGAGACAGATCAGGGAGACCACTAAGGGCACTGCCTGTAGTTCGAGAATTTTAATCACACTAATTTAACAGATTTTTCAGGTGTTGTATTCTATTTTCTTGAATTTCTTGTTTCTTGTTTTGGAATCTTGGGTTTCCATTTCATGGCATTGAACTTTTTAGTGAAACTTGTAATTTTTATTTGAGATGCAAACTTGAGTGAAAAGTTTTCTATTCTCTGTCCAATAGATTTTTATGTTATATCATTCCAAGGCCTTTAGAGTTTGTGTCTCCAAATTAAGTCTTGTATTAACAGCTACAGGTCAGAGGCTGGCTCTGATTCTGAACTTTAGTGTGCCTTTGATTCTTCTTCTGGATACAAGCAACCATAAATTTGCTGTTGTATCCTAGGAGAAGTGGTGGAGACATTTTCTCTCTTGTTTATGATTCAAAAGCATAGCTCCATTCTTCACTTCAAACATGGAGCTCAGAATCCTTTTTTTTTTTTTCACATCAACTGTATATATTTGACCCCAAGGCTCCCTCACTGAAACACTAGCCCTTGTAGCCTGTCTTTTACAGCAGCCTTTTATAAGACCTTTTAACTTCAGTTCCAACTTAGAAGCTTGACTTCCTTTTAATATATGCTTATGAAAAATTTCATCTTGTTTTTAAAATTACACCCTTATTTTATTAGTAAAAAATATTTTACCTTTCATAAATTTGAAGTCGATTGCGAGGTTTCAAAATGTATTAATGCTGTCCTAGCAGGTTTGGCTCAGTGGTTAGAGCATCGGCCCACAGACTGAAGGGTCTCAGGTTTGATTCCAGTTAAGCACTCCTACTTTGGTTGCAGGTAGGTTCAATCTTCGGCTGGGCTGGGGCTCATGCAGAAGGCAACCAATCCATGTGTCTCTCTCACATTGATGTTTCTTTTACTCTCTCTCTCATCCCTCCCTTCCACTCTCTCTGAAAATCAATGAAAAAAATCCTCAGGTGAAGATTTAAAAAAAAAGTATTAATGTTACCATCTTGTGTCAAAAATCAAGAATATTTAGGGAATTATAAAGTCACTCACTTGTCAGCAACCATGCATAGAGATCTTCCTTTTAAATATCGGCCCAATTAACTGCAGCTCTATTACTGACTGCAGGTGTGACAGCCAACCAAGCCAGTTAATCTTCTTACACATAAGGCATATCATAAATTCTGGCCCTGTGTCTGATTATTTCTCTGTCTCATCAAAGTTCAGAATGGCCATGGTATTCTTTCAGTTAGTCTAAAAATGAAGTAGTTCATTTCTCCCTCTCAGGAAGATAGTGAGTTTGTGAAGACAGAGATAAAACACCTTATTTCCAAAGTGGACACTGTGGAGATGAGCAAACTTCTTTTTTCTCTAGGTTACTTGCCAGATGGATCACCACATGCGTCCTAAATATTCTTTCTATGATTAATGAGTTATTTGGCACAACCAAACATGGCTTAGTCATAGTTTCAGGAATAAAACCCTTAAGAATCTGTTCTTATGTTTGGGCACCTAAAAGGTCACAGCTCAAAAATCTGACTCCACGTGAATTTCACTAAAAATATCATAACCTTGATAATATTATTAAGTTTATGAGATTATTAATTTGTCTTAAGATAATGAATTATAACTCAGAAAATAGTTTCATAATTTTAAATAGTATGGTCTTGAAAAAATTAAGAAGCATCTTATTAGCTACCAGTTATGTTATCATACAAATATATTATTCATATAATAATAATTTTAATTTTTACTAATTTTAAATTTTACATAAAAAAATAAAGGTTTAAAATCATTTATCCTAAAATTGCATTGTGGGAAATCAATGGCAGTATCTGCCAAGGTAATCAGAAATGTCAGGTTTAATTTTAACATGCTTGAAGCATTTATTTAACCATCTGCCTTCCTCTCCTAACATCACAGAAAAAAAAAAAAAAAATCATGTTGATACCAGTAAAACACACAAGGTAGGAACAGATATTCAGCAAAGTATTATTTTATTGCTGCAAATGTACACTCTAGGCTCACCTCACTCTAAATCATGGCCTTACAGAACTGTAGGAACTCATAAGCAACAAACATACCAATATTGAACCAAAGCCCAATGCACATACATCAAAATCATTGGATAGAAAGGCACATAAGTTCTTTAATTTCTATTTTAGCCTTACAAAACCACTGTAGCTAATCACATATTCCCAAAAAAGTATTCTGAAAATTCACATCAGTCATAAAGCAAACCAAATTTTTCCAGTTAATATAAAAGTAGTCATTGTGGCAAATCTGACTTTTATTCTTACACCAATATTCCTCAAATATATTTAGTGGAAACTGTTTTTGCAGCATGTTGATAAGCATTACAGAAATTCTCATTATCTTAGCAAACGTAGTAGTAGAAAAGTCCAATTTAAGTGAATCCATTTAGAAAGGGAATTTAATTGCATAGTAAATAATTTTAACATTTTTATTTGCTCCTGTATCTTACAAAATAAAATTAAAAACAATGAAAATCAGTTAGGAGAATTATCTATTTAACAAAATTTTGTTTAGTATTATAATGTACTAACTTTAGAAATAAATGGTAACATTTTAATTTTTTGCATTATTTTACTACTAGTACCACCAAGGAGTATGATATCACATCCTCAACTTCACATTTGCTTTTATAAAAACCTATCAAGGGCATCATTTTTGCAGAAAGAGCTGAAAACTAATTCAATTTCCTTGTAGGCTTCTTAATCTTTTGATATTCAGTCAGTTATTGCATCATTTTCATTTTGTTTGCAAGGATTGCACAGCATTTGTTTTGTTTAACCATGCAATACAATCAGCCATAGATTGTGCCACTACTGTGTCTGTCAACCTCAAACTGCTGGGCTGGGAGTCGCAAACTGTATTTCCCAGTCTGGCTTGGGAAGGGCTTCCTCTAGGCACCACCAATAGGAAATAATGGTAGGAAATCACAGGCAGAAAAAGGAGGGAGCTCTGCCCTCTCTCCTTGTAGGTATGAGAGTTGCTGGAGGTCTCCCTGTGGCAGCAGGAGGTTGGGTAAGGTAAGTTTGAATTCCCGCAGCCTGAGTAGAGGCAGAACACTCACTGCTACATTTTGGGGCATTGGATCCAAAACCAAACGTAACAAAGTCTCCAAAATGCCGCAGCAGTTGCAGGCTTGTGGGTTGCAGAACAGGAGTGTTGGCAGCTGCTCAATATTACCTTTCTTTCATTTGCTCCAAAAATGACCCCTCATTTTGCCTTTATTCTTGTAGTCCTTTCAACAATTTTAGAACCATTTGTCTGGTTTAAATTCTACCAAATTCATTTAAATTTAAATGAGCAGAGTGATTTCTGTTTTCTTGATTGTGCTATGGTACTGAAATGTTGATCACAATGGGCAGGGATAAATTATCCTGTTAAGTACTGCAGACTATTGGAGTAGACAGTGATTTTTAAGTAACTGGTTCATTAGAGAATATTTTAGTGTAAGGATTACTTTTGTTTTCCCCAAACGAAAGATACATTGGAAACTAATTTGCTGAATCCTTAGACAATAGGAATGCCCTTTAACTGAGTACAGGTTACCAGAGTCCACTCATTTTGGGAAAAGTTGGTGTTGGGGACTGAATTATGTTCCCCTAAAATTCATACATTGAAGCCCTAACCCCTAGGACCTCAGGATTTGACTGTCTTTGGAGATAAGACCTTTAAAAAAGTAATTAAGGCAGACAAGAGGTCATGTGGGTAGGCTCTAATCCAATATGCCTGGTGTCCTTATAAGAAAAGGAGATTAGGTCATACCGAAAGCGACACCAGGGAATGTGAGCCCCTTAAAGAAAAGGCCATGTGAGTGCACATGACAAGGCAGTCAGTCATCTGCAGGCCAAGGAGAGAGGCCTCAGTTAGCAACCAAACCTGCCAACAACTTGATCTTGGACTTTTAGACTACAAAAGTGTGAGAGAGTAAATTTCTGTTGTTTGAGCCACCCAGTATGTGGTATTTTGTTATAGCAGTCCAAGCAGACTAACAGAGAGGTTGAAAGTAAGGTAAATAGGTTTCTCTACTGTGAAAATCTCCACTGTGATTTTTCCCCCAATGAGATTACGCCACATATTTTCCAAATTGCTCACTCACTTCTTTTTCTTTATAGAGTGTCTCACAAATCTATGTTGTAAGAACAGGCTTTCCAAATCTACTCTTCTACTCTGTTTGTTCTTTGTCTAATTTCTTCTCTCCATCCCCAATTTTTCAATTTCTTTAGTAAGACATTTAGGAATATGACTATTCAATCCAAGCAGCACTGTCCTTTTCTTTATCTTTTCATAATTGTATTGAAAAATCTTAATATATCCTTCTTAGACAACTGCTCCATCCATCCCTCCTCAAAGGTAAATTTTCGTCGGTGAGCCTGGCTTATTTGCTCCCTTACCTCCCTGTCATTATACACCATAACAAAATCAGGAATTAAATGGAAGTTTCAAAAGAAACAAGATGGCATATTTGACATAATTTCATGAGACATGACTCTCAAAAAAAAATCATTATTTTCTCTAAGTTAGTCCAGGATATAGCAATTTACCTGGGAACTTTGTGTTTATTTATTATCTCACAACCTTGTTAAGCTGGGAATTTGGAAGCAGTTTAGCTGATCATTGGGGCTCAGATTTTCTTATGAGGTTTTGGTCTAGATGTTGGCCACAGCTGCAGTCATCTGAAGTCTTGTTGAAGGCTGGAGAATTTGTTTCCTAATTCAATCACCTAGTTGTTAGTAGGATGCCTTAGTCCCTGACTAGCTCCAGAAACCTCAGTTTCTCACCAGGTGGACTTCTTACCATATGACAGTTCACTTTCCCAGAAATACTGATTCATGAAAGACAAAAAAGTCATAATGTCTTTAACGATCTTCTCTCAGAAGTGACATGCCATCACTTCTAGCATATTCTATTGGCAATAGAAACCAGCCCTGAGACATTTGTTGGAGGGGATTGACTATATAAGTGTGAGTATTAGGAGGTCAGAATCTTTGGGGCTCTCACAGGCAGAAAAACAATAATTTTATATTAATTATTGATATCAATAAATATCAAGAAAGTTTTGCTCATACATGTGGAAAAAGTAGAGTGAGAAATAGATGTGAGGCAGGTATGAATTTGCCATGCCTTATTCAGATCTCACACATTTATTTTATATGAGACGTCTCATGTTTTAAAAGAAAGTTCATAATAGACTGGAAAATGAACAATAAATGTACCTATCAGATAATACATATTAGGCTACTTGTGATGATCTAAATAATGAAAAGCTGACCACAAAAAAATTTTCCTCAAGAATATCCTTAGATTTTTAATTGTCAGATAACTTCAATTTATCAACCTTAATTATAGAACTTGATAACATTTTTCTCAATGTTGATGAATGCCTCATCATATATGTCACGGCTTCACCCTGGAATCTGAGCCATTCTTGGTTTCTGACTTCGCCACATCATTCATGTCCAATTTATGGGCAAATTCTGTTGATTCAACCTCCAAATTATATGAGAAATTCCTACCCTCAGCTTTTCTTCCCTGGTGTGTATGCAACAGTCTCTTGCTTCCTTTCTTACTATTTTTCTTCAATCCACTTTAGTCTTCACTCAGGAATAAGAGTCATCATTTCATATGGGGACACTAAGGTGAAAACTGTCAATGGCTACCCATTGCACATAGAATAATATCCAAACTCCTTGCAATAACCTTAAAGGCTCTACATTATATCTGCCCTCTGGTCTCATCTCTCCTGAAGTTCCAGGCCCACTAGCCTTTCATTCCCTCAAAGCAACACTTTCTCACTACCTGAACTCTTCACCCAAGTACTGTCCTCTTTTTAAAAGTTTTTAAAAAGCATTTTTCTACTCTTCCTATGACTAACTCTTCTTACACTTCAAATTTCAACTTAAATACCACCTCCTCATAGTAGGTTTTCCTGAACAATTCTAGAGAGAGGTGATTTCTCTTTCTAGCAACATATTCTGCAACTATTAACCCCCCAAACCTGTGTTTTACTATTGTACCAAACCACACCTCATTGCCTTCTTTATTCATTTTTCCCTTTTCCCACTGTCATCTAGAATATGGAAATTTTTTGTTTTCCCTGAAGCAGAAATTCTGACCACAAAGCCTTGCATATTTTATAATAAATACATGAATGAATTATGGCCAAAGATTCATTAAAAATTATTACCCAATTCGCATAATTAGAGCGCTTCTTGTTCTGTAGCTCAATTCAGTCTGGCCATGTGATGTATGAGCCTGCCCCATTGCCCCTCTGCCCTCTGCTATGGAGAGCTTTAGCAAGCAGAAATTCTCAAATCTCAGAAAGATTCTTCCCAATTTCTACCATCACAGCACACTCAGTTTTTCTACATATAAAGTAGCTTTTGATATCTGAAAATTATTCCAAATAATCAAACTATTTTACTATAAGTCAAATATTCTGTAAGTCAAAAAATCTAATGGTAACTGACTGGCTAGTCAAATCTAAAATAGAACCTTAACTTATAAAAAAAGTTACAGATGAAACCATTTCGCTATCATCTGAAATACAGTCAGACACTTTTAAAAGATTTTTAGCTTCTGTTACTAATATGACATTTGAGCCTCTAAAAACATTTGCAGATCACAGGGAACCTAACAAATGGAAACAAATAAAAGGTATTACCACAGTCAGCCATTTACAATTCTTTAAAAAAAAAAAAATCTTTGGATCATTAATGCTTCCTTGCAGGCCAAAAATCATTCATGTTTCAACATCTCAGAAGTAGCAGAAACAGCAAGACAAGGAAGTGTGTGTTTCATTGGTACTTTCAGCTATATTGTTGGATGAACTTTCTCAGACAAACTTTGCCATATTTCAGCAAAGTGCCTATGCCACCATTAACAGATAAGGAATGACATAGGAAAATAAATTTAAGACAGAGAAATCCCAAATCATAAAACACTTCGCTCATTCGACTGCTTAACGTAACATTATAAGTTTGGAACATCATAAACATGACAAAAATAATGAATTTATATACCAATGCAAAGCAATTTTCACTTTTTCTTGTTCTAAAAATCACAGGGATAAAAATTTTACATTTCCTATTTATTATTTCACATTCTAGTCAGATATTTGATTTTAACTTTTTAAATTAGTAAATTCAAGTAAATAAACTTTATACCTCTCATCCCTCACAAGTAATTTTATTCCTAATGATGTCTAATAAGTCCTTCCCTAGCAATTTTTATTTTTATTGAAAGTCAAAATATGATTATTATATATTTCCTTAGTTTATTCAGTTGAAAGATGACCTGATTCTCAATCAATTCCTGATATTAACTGGATATTTATTATGTGCCTTGCACTCTGTTAAAGCCCTATGTGAAATTTAATTTGGTTTAGGCCCCCTTCTCTGCCTCCTGGAAATGAATCAGGCAAGGGATGAATCTTAATACCTCAGGCCTCATATTCTTTGCCCTCCTGGCCCCTGAAAAATCTCTAGTTTCCCTTGGAAGTAATTCTGCCTCCTGAGTTTGCTTCAGAGATATCTTGCATCAAACACACAGACTCCATTTCCATTGTTGTGAAAGGTCTTCTACAGAACAGGAAGAGCACAGTGGAGCTAAGGATTTATGATATTTCTGCTGCATGCAACAGGCATTTTCTTAACACAGTTCACCTTTTGAATCTTTCAGGTACATGTGGCTGAGAGTTTCCACTATATTTTTTATTACAAAGAGAATTCAACCTGGATAGTAGAAAAATTATAACTATAGAAGTGTTGTGTCAAGTTGAGCCCAACTAAATATTTGAATCAATCTGACTCTAATATTTGCTTTATTATGAAGATTCTCCTTGCAATTATGATTCACATTGTATTAAGATATGACCGGCCTGCAGTTAAAAATACTAAAAGCTTCTCATACGTTGGTTTAAAGGATGCATTTTATATTAGTTTAGATGACCCTCTTCATCTTAATTGCTTGAATCCATAGAAATGATCTCTCTATTAATAATCACATCTTTTCACTACCACTATTTTTACCATATTAGCTCTGAGATTTTGTGAGATACTTTTTTCCAGGTTAATGAAGCATCTATCAGAAAGAAGATACTGCTGTTGATGTAAAAACATCATCTAAATCTATTAAAAAAAATTTAAGAATTTATTAGAGTTTATTTGCGCCAAACAGAGGATACGCCTAGAAGCAAGATCTCAAGAGACTGAGTAAAATGCTTACCAAAATAAAAGATAGTTTCTTTTATGTATTTGGAATGAAGAAGGAAATGTAAGAAAGATTAAATGAAGGTGGGAGAAAGCAAGGCATGGATTGGATAGTAAAGATGATCTGCTCCCTTGAGGGTAGTTATAACCCCAAGGGGTCTGAAAAAAGAGAATTGCTGTGGCATTTCAAATGTGTGTTACCTAGATGCACAATAAAATGGACAGGGTTTGCTTCAGGCAAAGATAGAACTTTTACTAAAGAAGTTATAGGCTTCGGGCATGACTATCCACCATGACCTGCCCAGTTAGGAATTTATGATCAGATCCCTCTGTGAGGTTACTTTGATTAAATTTATCTTTTCTTCATATCCCTTTTTCTTCAACAATTCCTCATTTTGGTCATAAATCAACCTGAAGGATGCTTTGATGAATAAGGTTTTGGATGGATAGTGTGGTCCCATAGTGCTAAAAAAGCTCCTTTATAGGAAGTCTCAGTATTGATGTCTTGTTGAAATGGTGGCCAATTGGAGATGGGCAATACTGTAACTATGGGATGTGAGTTAAAGTCAAATTATTCCAAAAAGGAATGACAGGTAAATGGAAGCCAGTCAGTTCTCATGGCTTTCATTGTGAAAAACAGTCTGGATCATTTTTATCCTGTAAGCAATCATGATTTGAGTTTTATCTTCTGTCTCATTTTTCTGTACTTTGTATCTAGTATAATAATTACATAAAACATAAAAAAGTATTAAAAGTTATCTTATACATCACATCTTTAGTAATCATAAGCAACTGGATGATATAGAAAAACCCAAGAACAAGTATACCTATTATTATGACTAATATTATTAACATATAGGTAAAGATAACCAAACAAAATGGTTACTGGGTTTAACACTAATCCATAGGTATGCAGGCCTTGATATCTACCTCTGATGTCAGCATCTTCCTGTTCTCAAGGAGTCTTTGATATCCTTTGTAAGCAGAGGCAAATGTCAGAGACAGGTGGGTAGACGTCAATTCATGGTTAGGTACCTTTTCTTAGATGAGAAATGTGAATCCATGAATTAACCCCTTTAAGTTTAGCTGCACATGGATTAGTTAGTAATGCTGGATAAGGTCTCTTCCAACAGGTTGGAGATAGTCTTTTATTTGATGCACCCTTCAGTAGACAAAATCTGATTGTAAGCCATGGTCTTTGAAGTCTTTGTTTCCCAGGTGTGCACTATGAAATGAATTGAGTTACTTAAAGAAATTTATCAATTTCTTTAAGCTGATTAATAAGTTCTTGACAATAATGCAAAATATCTCCTTTTAGTAAGGTTGGTTCAAATGCCCTTTATCCAGATGAATAGGGTGAGCTGCCCAGTTAGTAATTTATTATCACATCACCCTGTGATGTCAATGTTTTAATGGAGGGGAGAGGTCCTCATCCCCAGGTGTTAGTAGTGGAGTGGATTAATTGTGATATCCTGAGAAAAAGAATTTTCTGAGAAGCCCATAGGAGGATGAGATATAGTATAAAGCTTTATATCTGTGGACTTAAATCCCTGAGTTTCCAAAGTCCCATTTCCCTTTGCCCAGTCACAGAAAAAGTATAGCTGGGGCTTCAATAGAGCTAAAATCAGAACTAGTGTCCAGAGTTTCTTTTCCATATTGGAGCCGAGTCAAGTCCAGCATTAGTCTAGCTTAGCTTGTGTTCCCAGCTGCAATCCATTGTGTGTTGGGTCTGCATGGGCACATGGCTATGGAGAAAACAAGGGCAAATGCAAGTGAGCAGGTATTCCTTAATACATAAAGGAGATTATGTATTCCCGAATTTTCACCCCCATTTGCAATGGCTATTCCCATTCTGGCCCATGATCTGTTCCCAGGTGTGACTGACAAACAAGTACCTTCCCTTTCACCTCAACTTTACTGGGCATGTGTCTGTCTCCCCTTTGTTGAATCTCTTCCCCCAGTGTTTTGTGGGAGTGGGCAGTGTTTCCCTCAGAAGTGCAAAGTTGCAGCTTCCTGGTGAAGCTGCCTAAATGGCCATACTTACAATGTCTGGCCTCCCTTTTGCTCTGTTCCTATTAGTAAAAACTAGCTATTTACTATAGTATCAAATGGATTTGTCAGATTATTACAGAACCCTTTTTCATCCACACTGTCTTTATTAAAATATGAAATTCCCAGGAAGACTTGATCCATTAAAAATAAATAGAACTATCCAGACTTAGCTATCATATCTCACAGAGGCTTTTTAAAGAGAACAACACTAAGTATTTGTTTACCGCTGATAGCTAGAAACATAATCCAATGCACTCCCATGGATACAATCTGTCAGGAAATGTCTTGCACAACAAATCTCTTTGGAAAAATTTGACACTGTTGTGAGCCCCCTTGATTTTACTGATGCCTAGGAACAGAGCATAGTCTGTGCTTTGGAGGTATTCCCTAATTTATGTAGGAATGGTGATCTTACTTTTCCAGCTCAACAATTTGCTCACCATTGCTTCCCTACTGCTATCTTTGTTATGTTTATTGCTTCAAACCATGAGCTAATTGATTTACCTGAATATTCTTTTGCAGTTATTCTCTTTGCAAGACAAATAACCTAAAAAGTAGTTTTTAAAAACTAGAAATTGAATCTAAAGAAAAATATTTCTTAAATATAAAAGGAAAATTTGTATAAATTATGTATTTTATTGGTAGACATCTAAAAATTGTGGGTTTTTTTCCTCCTAAATGAGTGTGGTACACAGAAGTCTAAAAATGGCTCCCCAAGACTACCCACCATAATACTTGATAATGGCTGTGAATATGTTACATCCCATGGCAAAAAGAAATTTGCATATATAATTAAGATGACTGATCCATTTACTTTATTATTATTTTTTTTAATATATCTTTATTGATTTCAGAGAGAGGAAAGGAGAGGGAGAGAGAGAGATAGAAACATCAATGATGAGAGAGTCATTGATCGGCTGCATTCTGTTCGCTCCCAATTGGGGATTGAGCCCGCAACCCGGGCATGTGCCCTGACCAAATCGAACCCCAGTTGCCTGGATCCTAGGTCAATGCTCAACCACTAAGCCATGCCTGGCCGGGGAATCCATTTACTTTAAAATAAAGAGATTACTTTGGATTATCAAGTGGGCCTAATATAAATATTTCAGCCCTTTAAAAGCTGAGTTTTTTTCAGCTAGTAATAAAAAGGAATTCTGAGAAATTGAAAGCTAAGACTGACATGCTATTGTTGGCTTGAAAATGGAGGGCATCATGTGCAAGGACTAGAGAATGATCTCCAGGAACTGAGAGTAGTTCTTGGCTGACAGTCAGTAAACAAGGGGAGATCCGCCAAGTAATAGGACTAAACTCAGTTTAGCAATTTAAATGAGCCTGAAAAAAAAATTCTTCACAGAGCCTGCAGAGAAGAGCTCATCCCCACAAACACCTTGATTTCAGCCTTGTGAGACCAGGAGGAGTAAACCATTGAGTCTACCCTGACTTGTCTCCTACAGTGTTTTGAGGTAATAAATGAGTACTGTCTCAAACCACTAAATTGTCAAACAGCAAAAAATAACTAATAAAGCAATATTCTGAATTGACCATTTGATTCCTTTTTGGAAACCATTATAAGAGTTAATATATTTATCCAAAATAGAATTTTCATTAATTTCCTTTGGAATAAATTTAATGAAGAATTTTCTCTGTTCTGTCCAATTAGATAATATCACTAAGTATATTTAGGATACTTCAGTTTATAGACATTTAGTAATTATGTTAAGGTGTGTAAGTCAAGCATAAAAATAAGCAACTATACTGTATAAATGGTAGCTACGAAACATTAGGCTTAAACTTTTTAAGTTTGGATATTTGAGTTTTTGCTACTCTTGGCCTGCACCTTATATCTAAGCTTTAAGAGAACTGGCCTTTATAAAATCAACTTTAATTAGGTGTGTCATTTTTAATTCTATTATAAAACAGAATTTTACATGAAAAAAATCCCTGCAGTGTATTGTATATATTTACTCAAATTTTTAAAAAATAAATCAAGTTCAGAGTCATGTATATCAGGCAGCACTATTTATAATGCATTAACTTTATTCTACTATTATCTCTGTGCCTTTCATTAAACTCTTTTGAAAATCAGTTCAAATTGTAAATTAAGTGTAGTGAAAAGAATTATACTCTGAAAGATATTATCTACTTCATCATAGGAGGGTTAATCTATTTCCTATCCCTTCATTTTGTGCCTCAAAGTTCCCTTATTCTTAGTTTCTCAGATTCAAGTCTCTTTAATACTAAGAGAATTAATGAAGTAATGGCTCAGTGAGATACATATCACCTTTTTAATCATTATTATAAATTTCTGGGTCCATAAGACACCATTTGAAGTTTTATATTCCATTGGATTAGTGTTATTTAAAATGGTTTGTGAATCATTCAATCAAGTAATTCAGTGCTCTTATAATTAGTATATAAATTGTTCCCTTTTCTGTACTGTCTTTTCAACTAGGATAAGATTTATGGGTAAACTGAGGAAGTGCCTATATGTGAAGCAATTTGAGGGATGTTTTATTGGCCATAAATATTTCCACTCCCTCCACAGTCTCCACACAACCCATCTTTTTGAAGAAGTTTTTTTGTTTTTGTTTTTTTTGGTGGTGGAGGAATATAAAATGTCATTTATTCATTCATCTAGTCATTTAATTATTTAGTCTCTCAATTAATTTTTATGGGAGGAGATCCAAAATGATGGCAGAGTAGGTAGAAGTTACACTCACCTCCTCCCAGGACCAAACTGGAGTTACAACTAAAATATAGAACAATCAACCTGAATGACCAACTGAAGACTAGCTGAACAGAAGAATTATAACCAAAGGTTTACAGAAGAAGTCACATGAAGACTGGTAGGAAGGGCAGAGACTTGAAAAAACAGCTAGCCTTACTCCCCTGGGAAGCAGCTGAGAATCCAGAGGGATAGCTCAACTGCAAAGTATCCCCCTGAAGAGTGAGGGATTTCAACCCCACTCTGAGCTTCAGCTCCCCAGCCCAGAGCACCAGAGCTTGGAAGAAGCATCCATGTAACATCTGGCTGTGAAAATCAACAAGAATTCTCTCTGCCTCAGACAGGTAGTCTGCTAAAGAACCAGGCACCCACCTAAAGGGTCAGTGCACAAAATCTCATTCACAGCCACTTATCCTGGACCCCAGTGGAGAGAAAGCAGAGTGGAGTAGTGTCATGTGAGGAGAGACTGGGGTTTGTGATTTCTGAAAGAGAGCTGAAGAGACATACCAGGTACCCTGTGCTGAGTCCCTCTCCCACACTGCAGATGCCATCTTTCTTGGATGGAGCACTCCCTTCCTTACAACATCAGCCTGAGGGAATGCAATGGACCTATCATTTAAAATGTCTGTCGCCCCACACTGCAGAGCTTATGCCCTGTCAAGCTTATGCCCAGGAAGAGTCAGCAATCTGGGTCCAGGGTGTAGAAGTCTGGGTGGACTCTGGGGTTGGAAGGGGGATCAGTGACTGAGTTTTGTGACTCTGGGGTGGGGACTATTCTCCCCACCTACCTGTGAGCCTACCAGTACCTCCCCCTCATGAAAGATGCACTGGCTCCACCTTCCAGATTCCCAGCAGTCCTGCCCACCAAGCTTAGACTCTCTAGATGGTCATAGAAAAATCCCAGATAGACTGAGTTGTGTGGCTCTAGGGCTGAGGCTATTTATGTCTCAAATGCCCAACCAGTGCAGAGGCCTCCCTTCACACAGCCAAATCTTGGTTTGTTTAGGCCTGATAAACTCTGCTGGCAGCATTCTGATGACTTCCTGAGACCCCATCCTACCACAAAGATCTGTAGGCATTCAGCAGGTGGCAGCTAGACTTGGTGTACCCTTGGACTTTTGCTGAGTGGCCTAAGACCCAGCAATGACAACAGGTTTGAACCTCTATCAATCTAGTGAACACCACTTGCCCCTACCTGGTGATTCACTGAAAATCTACCTAATGTAACTCAAGTACCACTAGGGCCTCTCTCAGTGACTGAGCCTAACAGGCAGCCAGCAGGCAAAAACAGGTAGAGTCAGGTAGAGGCAGATCTCAGGGAGCCTTGAGACATTTGGTAACTAGTCCCGACTCAGTGCTGGTGGAAACTGGCCTTGATGCACAGTTTGGTCCTTTTCACACACACCCCAAACCAGCAGTGAAAGCCAAAAACTGTGGAGGCACTTGGCCAGTATGGCTCAGTGGTTGGAGTAAGTGCCATGCAATAAAGGGTCACAGGTTTGATTCCCAGTCAAGGCACATAACTAGGTTATGGTTGATCCCCAGCTGTGGCATGTCTAGGAGTCAACTAATCGATGTTTCTCTCTCACATCAATCTTTCTCTCTTTCTCTCTCCCTCTCCATTCCTCTCTCTCTAGAATCCATGAAAAAACATATTCTCAGGTGAGGTATAAATAAATAAATAAATAAATAAATAAATAAATAAATAAATAAATAAATAAATAAATAAATATTTCAAAAACTGTGGATTTTTTTGTAGCTCCAAACAGGTCACCCAGGGTCAGTCACAGGCAGCATCTAATATCTACCAAGTAATATTTATTTCTGGGATGCAAGGTTGGGCAATATCTGCAAATCAATTAACATCTTACACCATGTAAACAAAATGAAGGATAAAAATTTATGATCATATCAGTATATGCAGGAAAAGCTTTTAGCAAAACCCAACATCCAGCAAAGTGGGAATAGAGGAATCATATCTCAATATAATACAATATAATAAAGGCCATATATGACAAACTCACAGCTGGTATTATACTCAATGGGGAAAAAGTAACAGCATTTTTCTTAAGATTAGGAACAAGACGAGGATGTCCACTTTCTCCACTCTTATTCAACATGACATTGAAAGTCTTAGCCACAGCAATAAGACAAGAAGAAGAAAGAAAAGGCATCCAACTTGGCAAGAAAGAAGTAAAACTGTCATTATTTGCAGATGACATAATACTGTATATAGAGAATCCTAAAGATTCCACCAAAAAACTGTTGGGACTGATAAATAAATTTAGTAAAGTAGCAGGATAAAAAAATTCCAGAAATCAATAGCCTTTTTATACACTAATAATGAACTATCAGAGAGGGAAACCAAGAAAACAATCCTTCCTACAATTGCATCAAAAATAAATACCTAGGGATAAATTATCCAAGGAGGTAAAAAACCTGCACTTGAAATTGTAAGATACTGAAGGAAGAAACTGAAGAAGATGCAAATGAATGGAAGCATATACTGTACTCATAGATAGGAAGAATTCACACTGTTAAAATGTTCAAACTACCCAAAGCAGTCTATAGATTCAATGCAATTCCTATCAAGTTTCCAGTGGTGTATAGGGTGTCCCAAAAAAATGCATGCACACACTTTGAATAAGTATAAAGGCAGTGTTTATTAAAATACGTTTCATTTTCAAAATTGAATTATCAGCTCTTAAAGTGTGTATACATTTTTTGAGGAGATACCTTATATTTCACAGAACTAGGACAAACAATCCAAAATACTATATGGAACCACAAAATACCCCATAGTGTTAAAAGTTATCAAAATGAATTTCTCATGATGTAGAAAATCTTTGGTAGTTACAATAAATATGATTTAATAATTCATCCAAGTTTCTAAACCTTATGTAGAAAGAAAAATGGAAGGACAAAAGCCCTTGAGTATTTTGAGAATGTACAGAATTGACCCTCAGTCACCCTTGAAATATGAAGTGGTTTTCATTGTAAAAAACACACACACATGCACACACACACCAAAGATACAGCAGAGCATTATTCCTTCAAAACACATTTAAAATACATCAACAGGAATAATGATAGAACACATCTCTTAATGAAGCTTTAGATATTTTATCCTGATGCCATTGAATTTCAGTGGTTCTTATTATCTGTGTAAGGAAATATTATAGTCGTTCAAATTATTCCTATTTCATCTTAAACTAATAATAATCAAAGCGACAATACATGATTTAGACTGAGTGACAGATAAAGTGGTGGTGATAAAGTTGTGGAATTCATGCATTGTACAGATCAGAATTTTTGGAATTATGTGTAGAAAAGCAGGTTAATAAAAAATGATAATGCATTTGGATTTAGACTTTCCTAAATCTTTTTTTCTGAACAACAGTAAGAATTTACAGAGGATACATTTAAACTGTACAAAGTGCTCCAAAGATAATCAGGGCTTAGAAATATAATTATAGAAGAGTGTTCAAGTTTCTATGTTGAGATAGATTCCTGGGATAGGATTTAATATATTCAAATGGTTATGGTCCTATTAAAAAACAAAACAAAACTCTTATGTGCTACCCACGAAAAGAAATTTTGCGTCTCCTAAATGTAAAAGCGACACTTCAATATATGCAATATCCATAACTCATGTTGACTTTCAATTTCAAATTTGGACCGATTGAGCATGGATATCCTGTCTTCATCTTTGACTCAGTAGAATTTCTTTTATCAAAATCAGTCTTTTGGTTTTTTTTAATGAATGGAAAACAAATGCAAAATTTGTGCTTTTACTGTGTGGTGGGGAACATCCTCTCCAATTTCTTCAAAGTTTGGATTCCATAACCAGTCTACCTATTTGGTGCAAAATATTTATTTTACTGGATTTGATCATAGTAGTGATGGAACGGTTTTGAAGCTAGCACCTTCTTAATTCTTCAGCCTACAACACCATTTTTTCTGTTTCTCTGCTCTGGTTGCAATGTTGATAACAGCAGTCTCCGGCCTAGGTAGTTCCTGAAGCGGCAGAGGTAGCTTTCCCAGTATGGCAGGGGCAGAAAGGACTCGCCTGGACCTTGGAGTCAGTGTGTTTATCCTGGAGCTTGCTCCTCTCTCTCCCACCTCAAAGGTTTTGTATGCACCTATGAAACCTTTCTGCATAACATGAACCAGACAGAGGGATGATAAATATTTGTAGTCAATTTCAAGGAAAGGAAGAATCTGTGATTCAGTCTCTTATTTGATCTGACTGGCTTTTCACTAGTGAAAATAACTTGCCATTTAGTAAATGGGAAACAATTCTATGACATTATTCCATAAACTAATGAAACAATTACTCACATTAACAAGTATTGTTACCTGGTATGAGAAGCCTATTGAAGTAAAGGTTTGGATGGATCATGTGGCTGCCAAAACAGAACAGGCTGGCATAAGGAATACACAAACTCTGTGATTGGCACATTCTTACAATGGTATTAAAGAGCTTAAAGGAAAAAAATACACTGTTATGTTTTAATCTTCAGATCAAGACAAGTTTAGAAAATTAGAGTTTCTATGATTACCCAAAAATAATTTCTTTTTTCATTAATATTTTATTAATATTAATATTGTTTTAATATTTGAAGTAAAGTTGACAACAATGTTCCAGTTTTGGAATAGTAAGAACGAAGTCATAGAAATGGAATTTCAAAATCCTAAATAATCTCTTTAATATTAGTGCTAAATACCTTATAGGAAAACTCTAATTTGGAATAACAAGATTAAGAAAATCATGACAAGCTTCTTAGTGGAAACTACACAGGCTACTTAACACAAGCATTCTCATAAATCTTAAGTCTTGTTTGGAAAGCAATGATAGTATACTGTTTGGATAGACAAGCCTTCATATTTTCTTAATATCAGCAGTTTTCCATAAGTTTGATTAGCTTTTACCAATAAAAGTTGCCAGAATTTCAAGGCCCTCTCAACAGCTTATAATTACAAATAGAGGTTTATTACCAGATATTTACAGTAAGCATACATTTGGAAAAAATTGTGTTTTATTTTGTTATTGATATATTTATTATAAAATATGCCATATTTACCATTTTTAAATGTATACTTCAGTGACATTAATTGCCGTCATAATCCAACCATTAGCACTATTTATTTCCAATTTTTTTTCTATGTTTCCATATAAAAACTCTGTACTTATTAAGACAAAACTCACCATTATTCCCCTTCTCAAAGCCCCTGGTACAACCTAATCTACTTTCTGTCTCTACAAATTTACCCAGTCTAGATATTTTCTACAAATAGAATCAGACAATATACGTTATTTGTGTTTGTCTTATTTGAATTAACATAATATTTTAAGGTATATTACTCTGTAGCATATTTCAGAGTATATTTCTGAATATATTCTATTTTTTGCATATATTACATTTTCTTTATTCATCAGCTAATGGACACTTGGGTTGCTTCCACCTTTCAACTATTGTGAAAGATCTCCTATGAACATTCACTTACATATATTTGTTTGAATACCTCTTTTCAATTATTTAGGGGTATACATATATAGGAGTAAAATTGGGGGGTTATATAGTAATTTTATGTTAGCCTTTTTGATGAACCACCTAGTTACTTCCTGGGGTGACTAAACCCTTTTATATTCCACCAGAAATTTATAAAGGATATAATTTTGCCTCATCCTCATAAACACTTCTTCCCTTTTTTTTATTATTTTTTATAGCTATCCTAATTAGTGTGATGTAGTATCTCATTTTGGTTTTGATGTGTATTTCCCTAATGATTGATGATGCTGACAATCTTTATATGCGTTTATTGGCCATTTGTATATCTTTTGTTTTAATTGGGGGGAAATGTCTATTCAAGGCTGCATTTGCCTTTTTTTTTTATTAGTTCACTTGTCTTTTTGTGGGTTTTTTTTTGCTGTATTTTCAATATATTTTGGATACTAGACCTTTATCATGTATATAATTTGCAAATATTTTTTCCTATTATATAAGTTGTTTATTTATTTATTTATTATTTATTTTTTAAATCCACACCCAAGGATACTTTTTTCCATTGCTTTTCAGAGCGAGTGGAAGGGAGAGAGAGGGAGAGGGAGAAACATTGATGTGAGAGAGACATATCAATTGGTTGCCCCAAACAGGGGATTGAACCTGCAACCAGGGTATGTGCCCATGGACAGAATCAAACCCAGGACTCTTCAGCCCTAGCGTTAACATTCTAACCACTGAGCAAAACCAGCTAGGGCATACGTTGTTTTTTACTTTACTAACAACATCTTTTAATCCACAAAAGATTTTTCTTTTTTATGAAGTATATTATCTATTTTTTCTTTTGATGCTTGTTCATTTGGTATCATATCTAAGATTTTATTGCCAAATCCAAGATCTTGAAAGTTTACTTCAGGCCCAGATAAAGAGCTAAACCAGACAAGTGGTGCCCTGTGACTGACTCAGGACTAGATACATTGACTAAAGATCCCCTGCCCTGGCAACTACCAATCAGGGGAGACCATGACACTAAAAGAGCACACCTGGAAAGCTGATGAATATTCTATTGAGACCCTCCCCTGAAACTTCCCCTAAGATTTCCCACCTGCAAGAAAGAGATAAATACTCTCAGGACAAAGGACCCAGCTTGTGCTCTACCCCCTCAGGAGCAGGCCAGTGACATTTCCTTCTCTTCTCTAAGGAGACCCCACAATACTTGCAAACAGGGGAGCAATGGGGAGTGGCAGCTCATCCTGGGCTTACCCCTGAACCTGTCTCCAAGGCCCCCTTCTCTCTCCAACTTCCCAGTGTGCCAAAGCAGCCTAGCATAGGCTCTCCTGTTGTGTCTTCTATGTCCTTCCTTGTTTCACTGTCCTAAGTATATTTTTGCTCTGGAAAACAAATTCTTGCTTCCTTTTCTACACTTTGTCTCTTGATTGAAATCTTTCCCTCAAGAAGACAAGAACCAAGGTCTTATCATCTCCCTGGTAACATTAAGACAGACATTTATTGGGATAAACCCTTCCACTAAAAAAGAAGAAAGATCTCAAATAAACAAAGTAATTTTACACCTGAAAAAAAAACTAGAAAAAGAAGACAAACTAAGCATAAAGTTAACAGAAGGAAAGAAATAAATATTAAAGCAGGCAAACTAAGTAGAAATACAATAACATTTTCAATATAATAGCTTCTTATGCTAGCAAACAAAATAGAAAAAACAATAGTAAAAATCAATAAAATTTAGTGTTTTTTCCTTGGAAAGATAAACCAAGTTGACAAGCCCTTAGCTAGACTAAGAAAAGATTCAAATAAACAAAGCTGGAAATGAAAGATGAAGCTTTACAAATAATGCTAAAAATAAAAAGTATTACAAGAGACTACTATGAACAATTTTACACCAACAAACTGGATAACGTCGAAGAAATGGACAAATTCCAAGAAACATATAACTTGTATAAGACTAAATCATGAAGAAATAAAAAGTCTTAACAGACCTGGAAGTACTAGGGATGGTAATGTACAACTTGACTATAGCTAACACTGCCATATGATATGTAGGAAAGTTGTTAGGAGAGTAAATCCTAACTGTTCACATCACAAGTGAAAAAGTTTTTTTTATTCTTTTTTCTTTTTTAATTATATGAAAAGATATATGTTAGCTAAAACTATTGTGGTAATCATTTCACATTATATGTAAATCTGTTGTGGGAGACAGGAATAGCACCAGGTGTTAGACTGGTTGGGTCTAAAATGAACCAGAAAGCCTCATGTGTTTAATCTGCATGCATCCTATTTGTCTCAAAAGCATTATGACAGAAGAATTATATAACATGAAGTGTACAGATCCCAGCAATATCTAAAAAGTGAAATGTGATAAAGAGTGATAATCAGGGGAGAGAATGCTAAGTCACAAGCCTTTAGCAATGTTAGATTAACCCTTTTCATGTCTCATCTGTCGTGAAAAGTAACTCCATAGGTCTTGGTGTCCCAGTTCTCTCAAAAGCAGTGTGTGAAGAGAAAATAAAGCTGGTACTGACTGTAGGTGCTGAAGTAAAAAAAAAAAGCAACATTCAAGTACTCTTGAGTTTTACACTTAGAAAGGTAAAGTGCAAAAGCATTTATGATCACCTATAGAAGCTTGGAGTTGGTTCCACCTCCTCCAAACCTCTCACAATACAAATAAGGGCTTCCTACACTAAGTATTCAAAATTCACTTTATAGTTCAATTTATACTTAGGTGCTCAGAAACAGACACTAAACAGATGTCTTTTATGATAAGCCACACAGTTCGAATAAAGTCTGTTGTATATCTGAAATATTCTATAGAAACTTAATATAGACATATAGAACTTGCAGAAAAAATTCAAAAGAATTTAAAAATTACCTTTAAATGATAAGAATGTCTTCTTAATTCTATCAAAGTCAGTCGAACTAATTGATACTTTGCAATATATTCAAATAAATTAGTTTAAACATAAATATTCATAACATGTTTGTTACATGCTGTGTGTAATAAATTAAAATCTTTGACTATTACAAAAGATGCATACATAATTAGTCCCCAATTATATATGGGTTAAAGCACTAAAGGCCACTAAAAATTATATGTGTAACACATATAAATATCTATCTATCTATCTATCTAACTATCTATCTACATAAATTCAATTCTATTTTTTTTCTAGTAGTTATGTTCTTCTAGGGGAATATACAGTTGGGTTTATGATGAGGGCCTTTGTTACATTTTCATTAGCTGATCAATGTCTTTTCTTTAAAGATATCCTATTTAATATATATCCTTAATTCATTAACATTGAACTCACAGCCAACAGCACTATAACTCATGACTGAACAAACCTTACATAACATATGTATTTTTCCTTTAATGCACATGGCAGCCTTCTTGAACTTAGGAACACTAGACAGCACTCCTACACTATACTTTGGGGACCACTTAAACAGTGACAAAGTCAGCAATAAAAAGCACAAAAATACAGAAAATCTGGCACTATATATACCATAAAAAG
Organism: Miniopterus natalensis; assembly: GCF_054644295.1. NCBI lineage: Eukaryota > Metazoa > Chordata > Mammalia > Chiroptera > Miniopteridae > Miniopterus > Miniopterus natalensis. Next base: position 150,120,463 of record NC_142081.1, read on the forward strand.
GGCACATATTGTGTGAGAATTGAAACAAGAAGGCAGAGCATCGCCTTGTTTTGCACAGGTAGAAATGTGTGCATTGGGTGACTCAAATTTTTCACTCTCTGTGAATATTTTTAAATCACTACTTAAATGCCACAAATATTGATTTTGAGGTTATAGATAAATTTTAGCAAATCAATCTATGATATACCACTTTAACAAAAATCATATGATCATATCAATAGATGCAGAAAAAGTATTTGACAATATACATCTATTTATGATTAAAACACTCAACAAAATGGGTATAGAAAGAAAGTACCCCAACATGATAAAGGCCATATATGACAAACCCTCAGTTTATAACATACTCAATGGTGAAAAAATGAAAGTGTATCCTCTAAGATCAGGAAGAAGACAAGATGTTCTTTCTCACCATTCTTATTCAACATAGTACTAGAATTACCTGTCAGAGCAATCAGGCAAGAGAAATAAATAAAAGGCATCCAAATTGGGAATGAAGAAATAAAAGTTTCACTTTTTGCAAATAACATGATTCTTTATATAGAGAACCCAAAAGACTCCAACAAAAAAAACTATTAGAAACAATAAAATACAGTAAAGTTGCAGGATACAAAATCCATGCACAAAAATGCACTGCATTCTTATATACTAAAAATGAAATTTCTGAAAAAGAAATGAAAAAACTAATTCCTCTTGCAATTGCAACAAAAAGAATAAAATACTTAGCAGTAACTTAACAAAGAAGGTGAAGGACCTATACACTGAAAACTACAAAGCATTACTAAGAGATTGAAAAAGACACAATGAAATGGAAAGATTTTTAATACCATTATTTTGACTTGTTCTTAAAATTCAAATGAACACAAATTGCATTGAATTTATCAGCATGTATTAATATAATCTGGTGATTTTTTTCCTTTAAACTACTAATGTGGTAAATAACATTGATTTTTCAAATGTTACCCAAAACAAAAACAAACAAAAAATGTAGGAACAAAATACCTTGCATTTCTACTTGATAATAATGCATTATTATTTTTGTATATTACTGGATTTGATTTTCTGATATTTTGCAAAGAAGTTTTGTCTGTGTTCCAGAGTAATGTTGATCTGTAATTTTCTTTTCTTGTAATGTCCTTTTCAGATTTTGGTATCAGGGTCATTCTGTGCTCATGAAACAAGTTTGAAAATGGCCTCCTTTCTATTTTCTGATAGTTTTGTAAAATGCATCAATTAATCCTGTATATTTAATAAAATTCACCAAAGAAGTAATCTGATTCTAGAATTTTTATTTTTGTAAGAAAGTGTTTAAAAACAGAAACACTTGCCTAAATAGAAATGTATCTAATTTGATTTTCTATTTCTCCTTTGTCAGTTTTGGTGTGTTTTTCAAGAAATATATCTATTTCACCTAAGTTGATGAATTTGTTATTAAAATGCTTTTATCAATATTTTATTATTATCTTTAGGAATTTATTGATATCACTCACTACATCACACACACAAACATACATGCACATGCACATACATGCACAAACACATCAATAACTATTCAGTTATTGGAGAAGTCAAGCCAACATTTAGAAGCAACAATCATCTGATACTGAACATTCCTTAAGTCTTTGATTAAGTCTGTTAATTTTTTTAAGGAAAAAAGTATAGAAGATAAAAAAATGTGCCACCCAAAATTAGGGCAATGAGTTTAGAGTTTATATGAGAACTGAAAATAAAACATCCTTACTATTTTTTAATAGAAAGTTTCTATTTAAATGTTCAAATTTGTTCTTATTGAAATTATCCTTTTTAGGAAAATCTGAATACTCTGTGTGCTAAAGACATACCTGAGTGGAAATCCATATCCTTTCCTTTAAAAAAAACTATGGGAGTTCTCATAATATAATCGCACAAGTGAGTAACCTCCAATAACTTGTTGACAAATGAAAGAAACACATGACCTCTCTATTGATTACTTATTATTTGCAAAGATAACACATTATAGTTTTTTTCCCTTTTTCTCCCCTAACTCTTAGTAATTCTTATGCTTATAATGAAGGAGAATAAAATTTAAAAGGAATTTAATTACAATGATAAGCAGAGGAATGTGACCTTTTTGCCTCATCAAGAAACTAGCTTGTATCTGATACTGTAGAATTTAAAATATATAATATTTGCTTTTTATTAAATATCTAGCACTGATTGAAGAAGACATTTAATGAGGAATTAATGATCCTGTATTCCTTAATAGGACTAAATTTAACAAACGCTTTTCAGAGTAGTTTAGTTAGAATAAAACATTTCTTCTCTATAGAAGAAAGGGTCACTGAAGGTAATAAAGAGATTTAAAATAGCAGCACCAACTTCATTTTAAACCACATTGCACCTCTAACATTTTATGTGATGAAAGGCAATCAAAATAGATTGGATTAATTTTTCCAAAAATATATTCTACAGAATCAGGTATTTGACAACACTGAACATGGTGTTTGCCAAGTAAGTCACAAAATTTTTCTGACATTTTTTAGTGGGCAGGAGATATAGGTTACTGTTTTCATAGACTGCACAGAACTACAGGAAAAACAGACTTGGAACAGATAAACCATAGATCAGTGAGTGCCAAGGAGAAATAAGGGAACTGCTATCATGATCCACACTGTCCTCTCCTGTCTCAGAACAACCCCACATCTAAGCACTCTACAGGCCTGTTCTTCCCCTTCTCATGGATACTCAATTTTCTGTTATCGGTTTGTCATATTTTAAAGACAACTTTCCCTGGTTTCTGTCTTTTTTAAAGAAAACTCCCAAGTCTGGTTTACAAGCCCCTCTTCTTGCACTTTAAAGGACTAGAAAGTCTGTTTGCAATTCGGAACTCCTGCCAGGTCATATTCCATTGTTTTCACCTCAGCTGTAGTCTATTCCTCACAAAAGCTCTGTTTGATTTGTATAACCACTCCCATTATATAGATGAGCAATTTTTTTTTTTAAATCCTCACTGGAGGATATTTTTTTCATTGCTTTTCAGAGAGACAGTGGAAGGGAGGGAGAGAGAGAGAGAAATAGAGAAAAATCAATGTGAGAGAGACACATGGATTGATTGACTCCCACACATACCCTGACTGGGACCAGGGATCGAGCCTGCAACCAAGGTACATGCACTTGGCTGGAATTGAACCCCAGGCCCTTCAGTCCATAGGCCGACACTCTAACCACTGAGCCAAACTGGCTAGGGCTAGATGAGAAAATTGAGATACAGAAGGGTTATATAATTTGGCATGGTCATAAGTTTAGTAAGTAGTATAGTCAGGATTATACCCAAGTAAATAAAGATTCATCATGTGACTAACCACAAATGTCACCCCCAACAAATTCATAGCTGGCTACTTTGAAGAGAGAGGCATCCAGCAATAAAATATTACAGAAGTATTAACTTAGAAACCATTATTCCTAATTTTCCTTTTCTTTCAAGATATCTAACTAACATTTTCCCATTAATAAACTACAAAGTTTCTTTTTGCATATTCTTTTATGCTAGACCTAAGATAATTATTTTTATATTAGTTTAGAGCCAGAAGATACAAGAAAGTGCTTTGTTAAATCAAAGACTCAGACTCTTAAGAGTCTTATAATATCCCCAACATACACTTCATAGAACTTATAGATTTCCCTTGTGGTTTATTTTAATCAAACGATATAATTTTAGTACTCCATTAGGAATCACACACACATAATACTGCAATTTCAAAAGATAGAAGTTACCCTTATTATTTCTCTTATTTAATCACTGGTTATACACTGATCTGGATGGTTGAAAGGAATTTGGCTGCAGAGGGTGAATGATGAAACATACAACATGTCAGTTTTGTATTTACAACAAGGAATATTTTCAAAGAATATTTTTGCACAAAATATCCAGTTATGCCATGAGGTAACTCATTCCCTTTTACTCTCCCCTCCCTCTGTTTTGTCTCTGTCAAGGTCATGAGTAGTGCATTTAATATCCCTCTCCAATTGCTAACAAAACCATACCTTAAATGTAAAATAACTGATTGCATCCCTCTATCCATCTATAGGAGATGTAAACTATATAATACTAAAAGTAACCTGTGTCTCATGGGTAGCCTCTACTTTTCTTCTAAGCCAGGCTCAGCCTTCCATAGCATATCTTGAAAATAGTTCACCCTACAAAGCAATAAAAACTAATATAGATTGAAAAAAAGATTTCAAAAAGAACAGGGAGGCCAATAGTACTTCCTCTGTGTCTAAAATTTCCTTCTTCACTGACCTGACTCTACCTTAAGTATCTCTCTAACCATCCACAAGCAAGGCCTTCTCCACCTGCCTCTCTCCATGTAGGAGCCAGTGTTGCTTATTAACCCTTCCTACTCTTTCATTTCTCTGAGCCTTTTGCAGTGCCTCTCTTTCTTTCTTTTTTTAAATTTATTTTTATTTTTTTATTTTTATTTTTTTCTTTATTGTTGAGAATATTACAGGTGTCCCATTTTTCCACTCAATTGACCCCCTCCACTTTACTCCCACCCCCTCCCCAGGCCTTCACCCCATTACTGACTGTGTCCGTGGGTTATGCTTATATGCATATAACTTCTTTGGTTAATCTCTTCCCACCCTCCACCCCCCCTTCCCTCTTTCCTCTGAAATATGATTGTCTGCTGCATGTGTCAATGTCTCTGGATCTATTTAGTTCATCAGATTCTTTTGTACATTAGCTTCTTCTTAAAGAAGACCCTTCAACTTTTCCTGTAGTGCTGGTTTAGTGGTGAGGAACTCCTTTAGCTTTTCCTTGTCTGAGAAGATCTTTATCTGACCTTCAGTTCTAAATGATAGCTTTGCTGGGTAGAGTAATCTTGGTTGTAGTTCCATGTTTTTCATCACTTTGAATATTTCTTGCCACTCCCTTCTGGCCTGCAAGGTTTCTGTTGAGAAATCAGCTGACAGTCATCTGGGTGCTCCCTTGTATGTAATTAACTGCTTTTCTCTTGCTGCTTTTAAGATTCTCTCTTTGTCTTTAACCTTTGGCATTTTAACCATGATGTGTCTTGCTGTGGGCCTCTTTGGGGTCCTCTTGTTTGGGACCCTCTGTGCTTCCTGGACTTGTAAGTCTATTTCTTTCACCAGGTAAGGGAAGTTTTCTGTAATTACTTTTTCAAATAGGTTTTCAATTTCTTGATCTCTTTCTTCCCCTTCTGGCATCCCAATAATACGAATGTTGGGTCTCTTGAAGTTGTCCTAGAGGCTTCTTATACTATCTTCATATTTCTGGATTCTTTTTTCTTTTTGCTCTTCTGCTGGGGTGGTTTTTGTTTCCTCATGTTCCAAATTGCTCATTTGATTCTCAGCATCCTCTACTTTACTGTTGATTCCCTGTAAATTATTCTTCATTTCAGTTCCTGTAGCCTTCATTTCAAATTGGTAGTTTATTATGTTATCAATTTTCTCAGTTATTTCCCTAATAATATGCTTAAACATCCTTATAAACAAAATTCTGAACTCTGTATCTGTTAGCTTGCTTGGATCTATTTCATTTAGTTCCTCTTCTAGAGATTTCTTCTGTTCTTTCCTTTGTGACATATTTCTTTGCCTCCACATTTTGGCTGCTTCCAGGTGTTTGTTTCTATGTATTAGGTACAGCTATGTCTCCTGGAATTTGTAGAGTGGCTTTGTGTAGGAGGTGTCCTGTGGGTCCAGTGGCTCAGCCTCCCCAGTGACCTGAGCTGGGCCTTCTAGGTGCTCCCCTGTGTGGGCTGTGTGCATTGTCCTGTTGTAGTTGAGCCTTGGTTGCTGTTGGCACCACAGGGAGGAATTGACCCCCTGGCCACTCAGCTGTGAAGACCAGCTGCAACTACAGCCAGAGAGCTGCTGTGCTGGAGAAACTCCTATGGAGCAGGATTTACTTCAGTGGGGCTTTGGTGTTCACCAAATGTGCCCCTTGAGTGTGTCACTCATGCCTGTGGAAGGGTTGTAATCCAGCCTGGTTGAGTCTGACCACCAGGTGCACTGTGTCTGGGGCCTCCCGGGAGGTGCAAAGTCAGCCGGTGCCAGTGCCTTGCCCAGGGCCATCCAGCATGAGCTACACAGCAAACCGTAGTTGGCTGCTACTAGTGCTGGGCTTGGAGGTGTCCAGAAGAGGCCAAGCTATGAGCCAATGCAGCTGCCGCTAGTACCAGGCCTGGGGCCGCTTATCAAGCTGTATGGGGCAGCTGCTGCTTGTTTGAGAGATTTTAGGAAAGTCCTAAGCATGAGGCTCCAGAGGCCACTTGCACAGAAAAGCCCCTGGAAATGGCCTGGATGAGCTGCAGGTGGGGAGGGGCGGGGCCTCTGGGAATCACGGGGTGGGGCCAAAGGTGTGAGTCAGGTGCTGGAGATTCAAATATGGCGCCTGCCTGCCGGCTGTGTGCGGGGAGGACTCGACAAAGGAGCCATGGCCTCTGCCAGCCCTTCTGCCTGGGAGGAAGCCGCCCCTCCACCTCTCGCCCGGACTTCAGGCAGGTTAGTTCCCCCCGAGTGTCCCAGGTCCTTTCCAGCTGTTGCCCAGCGCTGGGCTCAGAGGGAGCGTCCGAGTGAGTCCGTGCCGGGCCCTTTAAGAGGAGCTGCTGGGGCTCCGGCAGCCTCTGCGACCCTCAGAGACAGTCCCGGCTGGTTTCACAGCCCGGAGTTCTGGGGACGTCTCTTCCCAGCCTGGATCCCTGGGTTGGGAGCCCGATGCGGGGCTGGAACCCCTCCCTCCTCCCTCCTTCAGGAAACCTCCCCTGCGGAGTTGTCCCCAGGGTTTAAACGGCGGCACTGGGTGTGGGCCCCCGGCTCCATCTCTGGTATTCAGCCCCGCCCCGCCCGCGTCTCCGCCCCTCCCGTTGGTCTCGATGCTCCTTCAGCTCCCCGGTTGTGGGGCTTCTGTGCAGCCAGATTTCAGGAGGCTCTGAGTGATGGTGGTTCTGTATTTTAGTTTTGATTTTGATGTGGTTGCCGGAGCGGTGGGTGCAGCTGTTCCCTATGTTGCCATCTTGTTTCTCTGTCCTTCCCTCTCTTTCTTTTTTAATCAAACGAATTTTACTGTTCTATTTCTTCCAAATGCACACATTCAGAAACATTGCTCACTCACGAAATAAAGGACCCTCTGGATATCTGGGACCCACCCACCTTATAAGGCAGCAGAGAATTCTAATACTTCTTAATCAGCACTCTACCAATTCAAATAGACTGTCCCTTTGACAGTTAAATCACATGGCCTTCTGGCACTCTGAAATAACATTAACTTTACCTGTTCTCAAAGATAAAATTGCCTCCTATATTTTGGGGAAAATATAACAACTTCCATTCTTAAGTAATAAATGCAAATACAGGAATCTCAACTCAGTGACAGTGCCCATCAAGATGAACAACTCTAGAAAGGCAATAGTGTAAAAATAAGCTTTAAACACTCTAGAGGGTTGAATTGTGATGACCCAAAAGTTATGTCTCTTAAAAATCTGTTTAATGTGGCTTTATTTGCGAAAAGCATCTTTGAGATATAATTGCATTAATGATCATGTGATGAGATCATCCTGAATTAATCAGATGGTCCCTAAGCCCTTATATGAGATGGAAGAGAAGAAACAGGAACTCATGTAGAGTGGGAGGTAATGGGAAGAACAAGGCCGAGACTGGAGTGATGTGTTTACCTACCAAACAATGCTGGGCTTGCTTACAGTCATGGGAAGCTAGGAGAGAGACATGGAGGGGATTCTTCCTCAGAGCTTCTGGGAAGGAATCAACCATTTCAACCCCTTAGTTTTGGCTTTCTGGCTTCTAGAACTGTAATAAAATCAATTTCTGATGATTTGTGACAGCAACCCTGGGAAACTAATACACTCTGTGGGAGTATGCTGTAGGAAATCAATGATTGTCTTTGGAACAATATGACCAAGTTTAAAGTTGTGCCCCAACTTTACTTTTTCTGAGCTTTGTGAATGTTATATTCTTACATTTTCATAAAAACCATTGAATAATAATAATGCACTACATATAGTGAGGTGTACATAATCTAATTTTCCCAAAGTTTTAATTTTTATTTCTTTTATTTATAAAATGACATAATTACACATTTAAAAAATGAATTAGTACTATAAGGTTTATAACAGAGTGAAGCAGTCCTCTGCTCTATCCCTTCATTATTCCTAGTCTTAACTTCCCAAAAGCTATTAAGTTTTGCTTCCCTTGCTTTTTAAAGCTGGTTCATGTGATAATTCTATAAACACAGATAATTTCACTCCATAGTTAAATTTTTAATTATCAATTTTAGATACATATTTGTTTTCTATTATATTAGTTTAGGATTTAGCACATTTATTCTCACCTCCCTCTTCCAATCCCCCATGTAATGCAGTTTTATCACGATTTTGTTTGAGTTAATAGTGTTATGAAGGAAGTTAGATATTGGTGGCTGGGGTGGGGCTTGCCCTGGGGTCCTGACAGGGATCAGATGAACACTGCCTTCAAACCACCTCTGTATGCCCAGCCCAGCAGTCAGAAGACTGCCAGTGAGCAGGTTTGGAACCAGGTTCTTGATGCAAGCCAGATAGACACATGACCTCAATGTGACCTTAGTAGGGCCCTGGACTAATTATAATGAAATTTGCATTGAAGTTTTGACACTTCCCTTGTGGGTTTTTTGGTATGCATTATGGGTAAGGACATGGGCAGAAGAAATGTAGTTATATAACCCTTTTCTGTCAGTCATCCCTGAACACACATGAAAATCTCCACCCTGAAAATCCCTCATTTTAACCATATCACCCAGGGAGTTTGAGGCCATTGTCTTTCTCAACTAGCCCTCTCCTTGCTTGGAATGTATTTTCAATAAATCCTACTATGCTTTACTTTCATTTTCATTGGCCTTAAAATATTTTCTGTGTTGACAAGAAGAACTGAGGTTCCAGGAGGTAACCCCAATCATTAACAATAGCATGAGTACTTGTATTAGCCAGGTTCTCTAGAAAACAGAAACAATAGGAGATACATATATGTATTTATTATAGGAATTGGCTCATAACCAGGAGATTATGGAGGCTGAGAAGTTGCATGATCTGCTGTCTGCAAGCCAGAGAACCAGGAAAGCCAGTGGTATAATTCATTCAAATCTGAAAGCCTGAGAACCAAGAGAATCAATGGTATAAATACCAATTCAAGTCTGAAAGCCTAAGAATTAAGAGGGCTGGTGTCTGAGGACAGGAGGAGACACATGCTTGGGTTCAAGCAGAGAGATAATTTGCCTTCCTCTACTTTTTGTTCTATTCAGGCCATCAACAGACTAGATGATGTCCAGAAGGACTAGTGATGGGAACCTTCTTTACTCAGGCTACTCAACTCAAATTCTAATCTCTCTGGAAACACGCTACAGACACACCCAGAAATAATGTTTCACCAGCTATCTGGGAATTTCTGAGCCCAGTCACATTGACACATATAATGAGCCATCATAGCATTCACATTGTTTGACTGTGTAAATATTGAACATTGCTGAGCCAAGTAATTTACTTTGATTAATTTTATTTTTTTAATAATGTTCCACATTTTTATATTTTACATTTTTTCCAAATATTTAATAACTCTGTAATATTCTTACTACAAAATTTTATTTTTTCCTTATGTTCTATATATATACACTAGGAAGTTTATAAAAGGGTATATTATAGGTATATTTTAAAAACTTGAATGTCAGAAAATGTCCTCATTCTGCCTTTATGATTAATTTAAGTTTAGGATGGTGTCAATATAAGTTCAATATAAGAAACATACAAAGTCATAGAGAATTTTTATAAAAAATTATTTCACCCAAAGAAGATACACCTAAAAGCAAGAGTTCAACAGACTAAGATCAATGCTGAGAATAACAGTTTGCAGTTTCTTTTATGCATTGGAAATTAAGAATGGAATGTATGTAAGAAAGATTACACAAAGGTGGGAGAAAGCATCCCAGATGGGATTACAGAATAGTTAAGATTATATGCTCACTTGAGGGGTCTGAAAGGGTGCTTTACAAAGGTGTGTTAATCTAGATGCACAGAAACAGTGGACAGGGCTTGCTTAAGGAAAAGATAAGCCTTTTAGTAAACAAGTTGTATGCTTGGGGTGTGACTACCCAACAAGACCTTCCCAGTTAAAAATTTATGATCAGATCACCTGGTGAGGTTACTTTCCATAGAAACCTTTTTTTGTTTTGTTCACAATAGATATAGAATTCTAGTTTTAAAAATAATTTTGAAGCATTACAGTCTTCCATATCTAGTGTCACTATTGAGTTCTATTATTATTTTTCCTACTTGTTCTGAGGTTCTATTTCTTCAATATCTGACTGTTCTTGGCTTCACATGAATAATTAAGAGCAAAGCACTGAAAAGATTGTCAAAAGTTCTGAGGACATGGTAGGAATTAACAGATAACTACATTGACAGATTAAAAAATGGTCTTTTTCTTTCTATTTTTCTTTGTGTGGTTTTTTTTTTTTTTTGGAAGACCCCCAAATGTCAGTCCATCAAGAAGTTTCTTTGAGACTGAGAAGTTTCTGTGTTTCTGTAAAGAATAATCCTCCAATTACCTAGCTTTGAGTACACCTCTGTGGCAGGGAAAAGGTGTTCTACCATTCCAATTTTTAGTCTAGAAACCCATCTGATCTTCTGTTGGTGGTGGGAGAGCAGCACCAGGTGTTAGACCTGTGGGGTCAGACCAGACCTTGTTTCAGCAACCTCAGTAATTGAGTTCTGGCTAAGAAAGGACTCAGAGCCAAGACTCATACTATAAGAGAAAGTTTATTGAGAAAGTCACAGAAGTAGAAGAAATGATCCATAGAAGAAATGGGCTTAGGGAACAAGCTACAGAGGCAAAAGAAGGGCCCTTGGGGCTTAGGAGAAAGAGAGAGGCAAAGAAAAAGCACCTTGAGAGAAGAAAAGGGGGAGGGTTGGAAAGGGGAAAGGCACTGGTGTGCTCCAGGGAGGGATAGTGCACTGGGCCCTGGATCCTAAGGGCTTTTTAATGGCAGGGATTTTAGGAGAGATCCCAGGGGAGAATCCCAATAGAATATTCATCAGCTTTCCAGGTGTGTTCTTTCAGTATTGTGTTCTCCACTGATTGGTTGGTGCTATGGCAGAGGGTCATTTGTCAATGCAGCTGGTTCCGAGATTAGCCATGGCGTTGTTTGGTTTTGCTCCTTTCTGGGTCAGGAGCTGAAACACAACTGAGGCTTAGCTGTTTTTGATGTGGATGAGAGCCTCATTTTCCTGGGGGCTTAATGTTTAAGGGCTATTCTTCAGCCCCCTTGTTGGTTCCTCCTCTAAGGGAGGTCTAACCCACATGACTAGCAACATGCCAGGGGAAGAAAAAACCAGGGGAGGGTCCAATCTATATGATCAGTGATATGAAAGGTAAGGGGCTCTAAACCTCATGACCAGCTATATGCTAGGAGATGAAAGATTACTCTGGGGGCACGGTCCTTGTTTTCCCAGTGTTGCCAGTTGCTAGGCGCCCAAGGCTTTCCACCCTGGTGACCTTCTGCACCTGGCTGATAGCTCTGGCTCTTCTCATGTCTGTCTAACTGCCTACAGCACTTCTACTGTGCCTAATATTCTAAGAACAGCAACCCTCTGGCTAAATTCTTTACCAATATTTCCCTAAAAGTTTAGTGGTGTTTTTGATGGATCATAGATAAAGTGAGGAATATTTTCAGAACTCTAAATCCATTAGGAGTTAAATTTCTTTTATTCGATCTTACATGAGATTAAGTAGAATCTAGAATTCTGTGTTTGGGAAATATTTTTGTTCTGTTGAGAAATGGCTCTACTCTACCCATACTGTCACATCAGCAAGATAACGAGGCTATCAGCAAATCCACATGATGGTCTTACAAGAATATTTATCTCTAATTATTATAATGACACCTAAAAGAATACATGGTAGATTATAGATAATTTTGTAGAATCACCACAGTTCTGCAGATTAATAATTTGCTTAAAATAGAACAAAGTCATTTCTGAACCTACATGCCAAGCAATTCTCACACACATTGTCAGCTCAGAGATAAAGGTTGTCACTAAATTGTGTTATTCTGTGATTTCAAATGGCACATCAATAAACAGAAATTAGAAATTCATAGGAAGAGAGCCAACATGTTTTTTGGTAGACCAATAGTTTGATGTTAATGTGCCTTTGGTTTTCAGAATAAGTTCAAGAGGTATAATTGGGCCAATACATGTACTATTTGCTTCAAAGAACATCTCAGTGATAAAATGTTAAACTATTAGACATAGTAGATATGAGAAATTCTTTCAGAAGTTGTAAATTCCCTGAAATATGAAAGGGCAAAAGTTTGAATAACTGTTTTCTATTCAGATTGTTAAATTGTGAAAAGAAATTGGAGAACAATTTTGTTGAACTGATTGCTTTATCTACCAAGTTGATTAAATTAAAGACATCCTCAGACCATCTTAAAACCATAAAGAAATTAAAAGGTTGGATGGACATTTCAAAATCATATAGCTCCTTATTCCACAAAAATTGATTGTCAAATCAACAGACTTGGCATCACCTGGAAAGTTGTTAGAAATGCAAAATCTAGAGCCTCGTCTCAGACTTATTTAAGGAAAATCTGAACTTTAACAAGATTCCTCAGGTGATTCAAAGGCACATTAAACTTCAAGAAGCTCTCCTGTGTCCATAACTCTCACTATGTGGGTGAAAGAACCGTGTGTCAAAATGGTGCAACTTGTCTGACACCACATAGCTCGTTAGAGACACAGCTGGAACTAGGACCCAAATTTCTGGAGTCCTAACCCTCTACTTTTCCAATAACCTCTATTTCTCATGTCAAAATAAGCTTTGAACTTTAGGAGAACGGTAGCATCAAACATGAACTGACAATTTAAGTACTGGAACTCTTTATGCAATGTGAGCTTATTTTAAAATCCTACTTAAGTTCCACATGGAAGGCTAAAGGGAATAATCAGAATGCAAGAGAATTGAAAGTTCTCTCACGCTGCTGACTTCCGAAAGCAAAGTGATCAATTTCAGAGAGGCAGGCAAAAGGATAGAATAATTACTATGAAACAAGCAATAGCAAAACCCAACATGTACCTAAATGAACAGAACCATTTAGCATTTATGTAGCTACTCAATGACAAAGCTTCACTTTTTCTCACTATTTCTCTCAGTACCTAATATCGAAATAGTCACACAGTAAGGAATCAATAAACTTGTGATAGGGTGCTAACAATCTCTTCAATGATTTTATAAATTTAGAGACAAGCAGTTCTACAATTAAGGTGAAATAGCTTAGGATTTGTTGTTAGTATGCATGATTTAATAATTTTGCTCTTTTTAATGTGTGAAATAATAAAAGCAATATTGCCTTACTTTGAATTTCTTACTTGCCATATTAAGTAAATTTCTGGCAGAAAACCCATGTTCTCAAGGGAACCAGGCTACAAGACTTGAAGGTTATTACTTGAACAGTTTCCACCTGCATGTGTATGTATCGTTTTCTCTCCTTGAAGTGGTGTATAAAGTCAACACTTCACCTTTGTGCAAATCTTAACAGAGAGTGACTGTAAGGTACTTTATTATTTGATTCTAGAGAACTAAGTAAAAAGGGGTAGACTTTGCTGAATTTTTAGTTAAGTAATTAACAGGAGAAAAAAGGAAGGATCTCTGTTCTTTCATCAAAGGATATTTTGATCCAATAATCATTTCTGGCTTCGTGTTATTTTACTGTGGCACCTGTTAATGTAAGCCTTACAATGTAAGGGGATCAAGATTTTATTATTTAAGCCATTCTTGCATCTTAAATCCTGTTTGGCATCTATATATTAGGCAGTGACTGTGTATATGTGTAGGTATGTATATGCATGGATAATTGTAAAACCGAGATAGTACAATGATACTTCTCCCTCAATAAACTGCTTAATCACTTCTAACTTTAAAATGAGCTCAACTGTCAAAGTTTACCAAGAATAATTTTATATACTATATAGAAATTCCCAAGTCTTTTAACAATGATTCTCCCCATAGTCCAATATAAGTAACAAATAATGCTGAAGAACAGATTTTCCTGACAATAACTTAAGTTTTATGTAATTCCATTCCATGTGGGCTTGCTTGCTGACTGGCATGAACCATATTTTTCCAGTTTCTGGAATATTTTTGTTATTATTCGCAACTGTATCCAGCTGAATACCAAAAGGGAGTCAACAGAAGTGGCACAAGTAGGTTTTGTTGTAGATTCTTTTGTTAGTCTAATAGAGTTCTATTTCTTTTCTAATCCTATTTCTCTTTCTCTTAAAATGAGCTGCAGATATTGATTTTGATGGTACTCTACCCTGACTTTCATTTGATTTTTGCTTTCACTGATTCTGTTTCCTTCTCTCTCTCTCTTTTGTATGTTTGAGGAAAACACTTTTAGTTTGCTTAAAAGGAAATCTTTGTGCTGTTATTTTAGAATGAATGTTTTACCTTTTCTTAACATCTTAAGGTTCTGAGTTTCTATTTCATTACACATATAAAATGTTTAATTTTATCATTTTTTCAAAGAAAGATATGAGAATATTTGTATTAAAATTTCTATATGCTATTTTAAATACTTAAATTTTTTTTTTGCTTATAGAAGAGAACTGATATTAAATTTTTATGCTAATTATATTAGGTCAAAAGTTAGACACAGTTTATTTAGTAAGGGTTATGAGAAACATGAGATATATACTATGAAAGTATGATATGGCTGAAATAATATCATTCAGAGGGCATGCAAATTGATTAAGACAGGGTTTCTCAAACTTGGCACTAATGGCATTTTCCAAGTAATTTTATACTGTCGGATGCTGTCTTGTGCCTTGTAGGATTTTAGGAACACCTCTGCCTCTACCCACAAGATACTAGAAGTACATTCTTTCCCAATCCCATTCATAACAATCAACAATGTTTCAGTTATTTAAGATGTTTCCAAAGGGCAAAATTACCCTTGGATGAGAAGTACTGGTTCAGGAAAAGGTGACTATTTAAAACTAAGAAAATCTGGAAAGCATAGTGAAAGGGCTTAATAGGGTAATTACAAAATGCTCATTTCAAGATGATTAAAGTTCAAATTGTAATTGGTCAAAATAGAATCTTAATTAATATCATGTCAAGGCAAGTTACCTGCTTGGTAGGGATAAGTGATGCATGAAAATAGATATTTTTCTGATTAATTATAAAATAATATATAATTTTATGGCATACTAAGAGGTATAATGTTGAGATTAAATTAAGAATTTAAAAAACATTTCTACAAACTAATGCTCAGAAGCTTTACTAGTATATCCTACCAAACATTTAAAAAATAATTGATACTAATTCTTCACAAAGTTTTCCAAAAATAGAATAGAACACTTCCTAATTCCGTGAAGACAGTATTACCTTGATACCAAAACCAGACAAAGACATCACAAGAAAATAAAACTACAGATCAGTATCTCTTGTGAATATAGATGCAAAAATCAACAAAATACTAGCAAACCAAATACAACAACACACATACAAAAATATACTGTACCATGACCAAGTGGGATGTATCCCAGGAATGAAAAGTTGAATTAACCATACCTATACAATAAGACGAATATTGGTTGTCCCAGCAGACACAGAAAATGCATTTGACACAATCTGACACCCCTTCATGATAGAAACAAAGAAAAACAATGAATATGGGGGAACTTTTTCAGTCTGATAAAGGACATAAACAAAAAACCCCATAGCTACTCTATTTAATTTAGAAACACTGAGCGCTTTCACTTTGGAATCAAGAACAAGTTAAGGATGCCCACTCTTATGACTTGTACTCATCATTGGAAAGGAAATTCTAGCCAGGTCAAGTAGACAAGAAAATAAAATAAAAGCATTCAGTTTGGAAAAGTAGAAGTAGAATTATCTCTATTCACAGATGACAAGATGCTGCGTGTTCTTCGGAATCCCTCCAAAATTTATTAGTACTAACAACTAAAATCCCAAAAATACATAGCATATCACTAAGGCAATGTGACTTTTATTACCTATGATAATACAATGCAGTCTTATTTTTATTTTTAATTACTTTTTCCAAGACTATCACCAAAAAATCACTAAAAAATCATTCATAATGACATGAAAAAATAAATAGGAAAGAAAGTATTTTTGAAAATCTTATAACTAAAAATATCTATCTTTAATATATATATATATATCTTACTAATTAATCAGGAAAACCAGAATAATCAATTAATCAAAGGAGTTAAAGAAGTGATTCACTGAAGGAGAAACACAGATGGCCAGTGACATTTAAAGAGTCTCAACCATAAATGAGCATTTCATCAATCATATCTGCAACAATTAAAAGCCTGATAATTATCAGCATTAATAAATGTCTTAGGCTGGCTCCTCTGAAAGCATAACCTGAGATTCTGGAATTTCTGTGAGAGTTATTTCTTGGGAGAGGACTCTCAGGAGATGAGTGAAGAAAGCAGGATTTGGCTGGAGAAGAAAGCGGAGAGATGATGCACTCCCTTGGAGACCAGCATTAGCCCAGCTCTTTGAGCAGCGGAAAGCACTGACTGCAGAAGTTAGTCCTACCTTGACACCTGTTATCAGTTACTGGTTGTAGGCAACCCCCAGATTGGCATGCATGACTAGTAAAGGTTATCTGGGTAGACCACCAATATATCCACTACAGCAAATGTTTAGAGAGCAGTTGTTTTCAGACTCTATTAATTAGAGCATACATCAGAACATATTGAAATATGCTTTGGCAATACTTATTAAAAAGACTTATGTACTTTAACCCAGTGATTCTACTTCTGTAAATATAAATTACATAAATACAGTACTTGCCTCACTGCAGAAAAAAAATGTACATATGTCAAGGTTTATTGTAAGATTTGGTAGGTAGAATAATAGGACCCCTACATCCTAATCCTCAGAACCTGTGGGTATGTTACCTTGCATGGCAAAGTGAATTAAAGTAGCAGATGGAATTGAGACTGCTAACCAAGTGACCTTAAGCAGTTGTCTTTTTCTCTGAGCCTTAATCTCCTAATCTGTTCAGTGAGATAGGACCTCCTAGACTTGTTGTGAAGATTCAATGAAATGTGTTAAAGTGCTTAGCAAGGTACCTGGTATTAGAAAGTGTTCATAAATATTGATTATTGTTATTTCAGAATATAGATGTAAAAGACAAATAATTTCCTAATAATATCATATTGTGATATTTATAATAATAATGAGTGTCCTAAAAGTTTGGAGGTTATTAAAGTAAATGAAAATCCATGGATGAAGCTCTTCCCAGTTTCAGCACGTGGCTCAACAATGTGCTGTATCAGTTGGCCTATACTAGGGAAGGGACCAATTCCAGGATTTAATTTTCCTCCAGACATTTAGAGGAGACCACAGCTGTATGACTATTTTTATCAATAACTGGGTGTCCTGGGGGTCTCCTTGTGGTTAGTAACCAGATACACATTCTATCCTAAACCTAGTGAAGATAAATATCTCTTTTTATGTGGGGATGGATATCTCTTATCTAAGAGGCTCCCCAGCAGCTGTTCAGTGGCTACCAAAGTGTCCAGTTATTTCCTGACCTATTTCTAACTCAGAGAAGACCTAATTGCCTACTCAGGAAAAAAGAAAAAAAATAGTTTTTCTGTGCCCTGGCCTGTTTTGCTCAGTGGTAAGTGCCAAAAGGGTCCTGGGTTGGATTCTGGCCAAGGGCACATGCCTCAGATGCAGGCTCTAGTCCCAGCCATGGTCAGGAGACATGCGAGAGGCAACCAATAGATGTGTCTCTCTCACATCAATGTTTCCCTCTCTCTCCCTCTCTCTCTCTCTCTCTCTCTCTCTCTCTCTCTCTCTCCCTCCCTCCCTTCCATTCTCTCTGAAAAGCAATGGGAAAAATATCCTTGGGTGAGGGTTAACAAAAAACAAATTAAAAGAAACAAGTCTTTCTTAACATCTCTCAAGTGAGACTCACTGGTTGTTGGGTACATTCTCTAGGACTTTGATCTCACTTGCTGAACTGACTGAAAAGTAGAATCCAAATTCATTCCACTTAATTGGAGCTAAAAATGTCATCCTAAAAATTCTGCTAATCCTGCTATTCTGGTTTTCTTTAATTTTGGGTTCTTTTTCCCAACACAATACTATCTTTCTAATATATGCCCACCTTTCATTGGTACTTGGTTGTGGTCTTCATGTATCTAAAAATCCCTCTAATTTAGCCCAACCTGAAGTTTCCAATACATATTTTATGCCCTTTTTAACTTAATGATCTTTAAAAATATGTGTATTTCATTCTTTTGAGATAGACCTTACCCTTGAAGGCTCTCTTTGCTATGGATGTTTATTTCTAGCAGATGACACTCTATTGCATTCTTCTCTGCTGCAGAATGAGATGCGGTTAGAAGGTGTAGCTTCTTATTTCTTCAGTTTCAGAATCTTCTCACATAAAAACTATTGAATGTTCTTTAGAATCTTTTAAGTTCTGAATAATGGGAGTTGCTCTTTCTTTGGTCTTGATCTTGGAATCTTGTAGCCTTTACCTATGTATCACTCAGCAGCCATTTAAACGACTAATCCCCAACCAGCAAGATTTTAAGATACAAACTAGAGATTGGAATGAAAATTTATGCTCACAGCTTTACTACTTTAATACATTCTGTTTCAGGTGGGATGTCTTCTCGGTGGCCACCCAGTTTTTACCTTCTACCTTGAAAGGGCCATTGCTTTTTTTTTTTTTTTAATATGTCTTTATTGATTTCAGAAAGAGAAAGGGATAGGGAGAGAGATAGAAACATCAGTGATGAGAGAGTCATTGATCAGCTGCCTCCTGCATGCCCCCAACTGGGGATAGAGCCCGCAACCCGGGGCATGTGCTCTGACCCGGAATCGAACCACAGTCTCCTGGATCCTAGGTCTTTGCTCAACCACTGAACCATGCCTGGCCAGACAGGCCATTGATTTAATCTAAGAAGACAGATATATCTTCTGGGTATGGGTTTTTCCCCTGAATTTAGGGCCTTGGCAGGAACCAATATCTGAGAACTTACTGATTGTTTGGTCCACTGGCATCGAATTCCATTTAATGTCATGTCAGGCCAGTTTACAAGAAAGGAGGTACAAGAGTAGGTATCACAGTTGTGGTCTAATACAGTATAGTAACGCCCTGCTGAAGGCACTTATGTAGTGCCAGCTGAGAAGTAATACTTCAGAAGGATGGAGTGCCAAGTGTGGGAACACGCTTGTCAGCCAAGCTTTACACGTGGGCACCTCATGGCACTCACTTTCTCAACCAATCCCCATAGTAAATGAGCAAGCACAGTAACATCCAACAGAGAAGCACAGGCATAAAAATAGTGTGTGTTTCCTGAATAACCACTGCATGTCAAGGACAGTAGTAAGGACTTTTTATGGATTATTAGGGAGTCTAGAGAAGTTAAGCAATTTGCCTAAGGTCACACTGTAAGTGACAGACCATTTTTTTCCTACCCAGAAGGGTTCATTTAATATATTAAGACCAATTTTCTGAACTGTGTATGCACACCTGAAGAAGCATTGATATTTTAATTCCAGAGCAGGTATATTAGCCAAATAAATTCTTGCACAAAATTTAATGAATATTGCTTATTGTTATTGGAGTTCACACACATTACATCATAAAACCTATATATATATATATATATATATATATATATATATATATATATATATATATTTTTTTTTTTTTTTTTTTTTTTTTTTTTAATATGTCTTTATTGGTTTCAGAGAGAGGAAAGGAGAGAGAGAGAGATAGAAACATCAATGATGAGAGAGTCATTGATCAGCTGCCTCCTGCAAGCCCCCTACTGGGGACTGAGCCCGCACCCCAGGCATGTGCCCTGACTGGGAACTGAACTGCAGTCTCCTGTATCATAGGTTGATGCTCAACCACTGAGCCATGCCAACTGGGCAAAACCTATATCTTTTAGTATGGACTCCTTATAACCCACAAGAACTCTTTCCATTTACTATCAATTACTTGACACCCACAACAGAATGTTCTGTCTTGAGATATTGCTGACAGTGAAACTGAAGAATAGATTTTGATCATATGTGGGTATTTATCTAAGTCAAATTTCCTCATTTCCACAGAGTATGGAGTGCTACATTCTGAATTTATTGAGACTGCAATTTTGTTGATGAAAAATATCTTTCATTATTGGGTATGTACCAATAAACAAGCAAAACAATGCGTCTATGTTATATCTCCCATTTGAATTATTGCACTATTTCCAAATGATTTCACCAAATTCAGCAATAATTAGAGAGCAAGGCTTCCTCTGCATTCCTCACCTCAGTGAACTACAAGCCCAAAGTGCTGCTAGAATGCTCATTACTGCTGATGAAAGACTCTGCACCCAGTTTTAAAATGCAATGTTAGAATCGCTTTTTGGTCTCTTTTTATTATAATATAAATTTAACACATATCACAGAACAGTTCACAATTTGAGAATAAAGACAATGCCCAGCACATTTTTTTTTTGTCTGTGTGATTATAGTGATTTTAAAATGACACACAACAGGAGAGAAAATATTTATCACAACACCATGTATAATGAAACCAACAAGTGCTATAAAATCAGGAGACTTAGGTACATAAATGATAAGTGAGTAAAAGCAAATATAAGAGATAGAAGGAAAAGCATGGAGCAATACTTGTAATATAAAAAAAACTAAATTGTCATAATTTTCACAACAGTTCCTCAAAATTATTTTACAAAACCAGAGGAAAGTGGAAACCTTATGTTTTCAAAAGACCATTTCATGTTTAAGTTTCTCCTTTCTTTTGGCTGTTCATTGCAGAGAGAAATACTCTTTAAAGACTATTTTTATCTTTAAAGCATTGTGGCAATCCTAGCTGTTACCCTTCTCTTTTAAAATTTGTTCCATATAATTGGATTATTAGCATTCCATAAAACATTTAAATATCAAATTAATCCATTCTGTGCTACTGGGGTTGATTTTTTGGTTTTCTTTTTAATAAACTGTCAGATGTTGCTGTGTTAGCATGGGAAAGAATAGTGTCACAGACATTTCTTACATACATTATTTTAATATATGACTGCAGTATCCTAATTCTGCCTTATTACAAAATGCTCTTCCTTTGCATTTAAAGCTCCCAAAATCTTGTAGGTTTCAAGAATATATATACAACACAGACAGCAAAAACAATACACCACGATAGTTATTCAGGCTCTGTCCCGTGGTCTTGAACAATGGAGACACCAATGTCAAAGGAAGTCAAGTGCTTTCTCTCTTGGAAGTGATTTACAAATGGCCCCATGAATTTATTAAGGATAGGATGACGATTGTTCCATGAGTCATAAGATGTCTCCTTGATCCATTGCTGTTACAGAAATGATGTAAATAGAGAAATAGTCTTAAATTAGTAGCATATGAGTGAGGAGACCCAGTCATCATGGATTTTCAGAGTGACAGGACAATTTCCCAGCTTAGATTATAAATGAACATTAATTTTAGCCCATTTTGGTAACTACAAATTCTACAAATGGGTACAAGTGATTCCTCCTGAGACAAAAAAGAAAAAAGAAAAAAGAATTGTAACACAAGATTTTCCTCAACAAATGTGCACTTGCAGTAAGTAGGTAGCTGCTTCTCTGTACTAAACAAGTTTATGAATTGTAATCCTACATGTAAATAGTAATAGAATATTTTTGAAAATGTTATTTCTTTGAACTTGGACTCTATAGAATCTCCTTTGCCTCCTCCCCTAAAAAACGGTGAATATTTTCTTTGTCAGTGTCTGCTTGAATTTCTGACTTACACTTATACAGTAAATAGAAAACACATATCTTAAGGTAGTTTTAGAGATATTTACTTTATCCTAAACAAACTGTTTCATCTGAAAACTGTGCAATTTAGAATTAATCCATTTTATTTTCTATTCATGATTTTACTAGATGATTAAACAAGTATTTATTTTAAAGATGCTGAAATGTTCTTTTCTTTGTAAACCTGTTGAAGGGTAGAGACCAAATATCTATTCACCAAACTCAGTGTTTCTGCTGAGTACATGGCATAACTAGTCTAAATTTCTAGCCTTCCTATTAAGTGTAGGCATGTGGCTGAGTTCTGGCCTTTGGAGTGTGAGCAGCAGTAACAGGCTCTACATCACTGCCTGGCCTGCTATCATTTTCCCAGGGTGTTGATGTTTCCTATTCAGCTATTATCATTTTTTTGTGAACTCGCAAATGTCCTTTTGAAGAAGGTGGAGCAATGATGTAACAGGAGCCTTGCCACTGAATCACTCTTTGCTGGAGAATCACCTGCCAATAACAAATATCTTTTTTTGTACTTTATGTGAACAAGAAATACATTTCTATTGTGTGAAGCTATTGAGACTTTGGGGTTTGTCACAACAGCTAACATTACTTTAACTAATATATATTACAAAATCCAATGCCCTTGTGGTAGGTAGAAAAATATTTCCACTACCTGAAGCTGCCCACACCCTCATCCCAGAAAATTTCAAATATGTAATTTTTCACATTTTACTTATGTGAATAAATTAAGGCTCTTAAAATGGTAGATTATTCTGGATTATACAAATGGGACAAATATAATCAGAAGGGCCATTATAAGAGGGAAAAAGGAGTGCCATAATCAGAGAAAGAGATGTGACAATGGAAGCAAAGTTACAGTGATATAAGACCACAAGTCGAGAAACGTGGGCAGCCCTGGCCCGTTGCTCAGTGGTAAGCGCCAGCATTGGCGCTGCCCTGGACCTGGGCTTGTGCAGGAGGCAACCAACGGATGTTCTGTATCTGTCTCACATTAATGTGTGTGTCTCCCCCCGCCCCCAACTCCCTTCCTACTACCTGCCTTTCCTCCCTTCCACTCTTTCTAAAAATCAGTGGGGAAATATATATATATCTTCCAGTGAGGATTAACAACAAAAAAAAAGAAAGAGGAAGGAAGGAAGGAAGGAAGGAAGGAAGGAAGGAAGGAAGGAAGGAAGGAAGGAAGGAAGGAAGGAAGGAAGGAAGGAAGGAAGGAAGGAAGGAAGGAAGGAAGGGGAAATGTGGGCAGATTCTAGAAGCTGGAAAAGGCAAAGGAATGGACTATTCTCTAGAGCTTATAGATGCGATGCAGCTGGGCCTACCCATTTCAGACTTTTGATCTCCAGAACACAGTAAATTTATTTTATTTTAAACCATTAAGTCTGTGAGACTGTAGTCCCCCCTTATGCATTGTTTACCTTCCCGCAGTTTCAGTTACCTGTGGTCAACGGCAGTCTGAAAATATTAAATGGAAAATACCAGAAATAAACGATTAATACGTTTTAAGTTGTGTGTCCTTCTCAACAGTGGGATGAAGCCTTGCACTGCCCTGGTGCTTCAGGCCCAGGCTGAGTCCCCCCTGTGCACGGTGTATCCAGGCTGCGGATGCTCCCTGCTCATCTGTCACTTAGTAATCATCTCGGCTATTAGACCAGCGGTCATGGTATCCCAGTGCTTGTGTTTAAGTCACCCTTATTTTATTTAATAGTGGCCTCAGAACGCATGAGTAGTGATGCTGGCAATTCAGATATGACAAAGAGAAGCCATCAAGTACTTCCTTTAAGAGAAAAGGTGAGAGTTCTTGACTTTATAAGGATAGAAAAAATTGTATACTGAGGTTGCTAAGATCTATGATAAGAATAAGTCTACCCATAAAATTGCCTAATTTGTGTTAAACTTTATTATACATATGTATGGATAAGAAAAACACAGTATATATAGGATTCGGTACTATCCTATATAAACTAATATAAACTAATGTAACCCTTAAATATTTAAACATGTTATAAAACATAAGCAATTTATACATAAAGCCATATTCATGGACAAACATAGCTTATCAAACATATATAATGTGTCCCCCAAAAATGTGTACACACACTTTGAATAATTATACAGACAGTGTTTATCAAAATACATTTCATTTTCAAAATTGAGCTGTCAGGTGTTAAGGTGTGTATACATTTTTTTGGGATGCTTATATATTAGAAGATATGTATGGGGTAGTTCTGAAATACACTTTTGCATGGTTTATACCATAAATTTTTATTGTGTATTTCAGGAGATCCGATTATTATCCAATCCTAGAGTCAGTTTCTTAACAGGGCACATACATGTTTGTTTCCATAGGGTTCCAATATTAATTTTTTTTTTAATCTTCACCTAAGCATATTTTTTCCATTGCTTTGAGAGAGAGAGAGAGATAGAGAGAGATAGAGAGAGAGACATCAATGTGAGAGAGACTGGTTGCCTCCTACAAGAGCTCAACCTGGGGTCCAGGATCCAGTCTGCAACTGAGGCACATGCCCTTGGAAGAATTGAACCTGGGACTCTTCAGTCCTTGGGACAATACTCTAACCACTGAGCAAAATGGGCTAGGACCCATTATTAATCCTTTTATCTTCTGACTTTTTATATTGTATTTGGCTATGTTAGGACAACTAGGACTGACAGATATTCATTTCCAATTGAGGCTCTTACCTGGACCTTGGAACTATGTTTCCAAATGACCTTTGGAACTTATTTGTTAGGATCAAGTGTAGCCATTCAAACTAAATTTATTCAAAATTAATTTTATCTTAATTATTTTTTCTCCTTGAATGAATTCTCCATTCATTCAATGGCATTCAAATCAAGAACCTAATATGTTTTTTTTCATTCTCCACATACAGTCAAAATTCTATAAAATTCAATACCTTGTATTCTAATTGGTAAGTTTTTTTCTCACAGGCGTTACACATTAGCAATTGTGAAACTACTTTATGTGTAAATAAGTTTGAAATATAAGTAAATATATTATAGGTCATGAAAGTCAGGTTTCTCACTTTCAGAGGAAAAGGTTACAAATAACGAAAGATGGAAGAATCAGCTATTACTGAATAGGAGTCTAAGATACATATATACACACACACATACACACACACACACATATATATACATATATATTACATATATGTATACATATATACTACAAATACACCCATTTCATACCAGTAGTCAGATAGATAGATACAAGTACACATATGCATGTGTTAGCATACAAACATGCATTTTCTAAATGTCCACTGAGAGCACCTTGAAGGGATATCATAATAGCATCAAGCACATCTAGCTCTTGGATTTTGGTTTCTAAACATGCTGCTGCAATAAAAGCAGTCAGAGCTCCTTGGCTGATTCTAAAATAGTAGCAGGAAATTTTCTTTTAAAAAAGAGCTTGGAACAACTTTTGGTACCAAAGTAAGACAGTCCTTTAAAAGGGGGGAAAAAAATTAAGGAATGGGTTTTGCCAAAAGGACATGGGAGCCAACTTGAGAGAGCTCTAATAGCCAAAGCTGTCAAAATTTGTGAAACAAATAAGTAACATAGTATATATGATTATAACCTCAATAATAAAATAAACATAATAGATTCCTTTCTGGTATAAATAAATAAGTAATACATAAATAGATAAGAAGACACAGCTCTTTCTTATAAAATAATTCCAATTAATAAATGTGGAAGGTATAGGGAAATAAAAAATCACTTTTAGAACATGACTAATAATTATTACGTGCAAGATGAATTGAATAGTAATTCTAACAGTGTAATTAGTAGGCAAAACTTGCAAAGCCTCGAATTATCACTAATCTGGTTGTACTGTGATGATTATCCACATATCCTGAGAAGGGAAGCTTAATTTCCTTCCTCTTGAATGAATGTTGGACCTTGTCACCCTTTTCTTTTTTTAAAATATATTGAATATAGTTGATATTCAATATTATATTGGTTATATTACTTTCAGATATACAACATATTGACTGACATTTTTTATATCTTACAGTGTGATCACCCCACCAATTATAGTCATCATCTGTCACCATGCAAACTTACCACAGTATTATTGATGACATTCCTTCCCCTTCCCCTTTTAACTCATCCCCTCACACCCTTCCTTCTGGTAACCATCCATTTGGTCTCTGTTTCTATGAATCTGATTTTGTTTTGTTTTGTTTGCTCATTTGTTTTGTTTATATTTCACATATAAGTGAAACCATACAGTATTTGTCTTTCTCTACCTGACCATAATACCTTAGAATAATACCTTCTAGGTCCATCCATGTTGCCACAAATGGCAAGTGTTCATTCTCTTTTATAACTCATTTCTGATAAATAGAATTTGAGAGGGAAAAAAAACATAATTTTCCAGTAGAGAAATCTTACAGACACCACCATAACCAAGTAATCAATATTAGCATTATTAATAAGTGATATTGACATAGTATATCCCTAAGATGATGCTATGAAGAGACATTTCACCTCTGTGATATTCCTCCCTCAAGTCCACAGCATTGGTCTAATCATGAGAAGACCTCAGACAAAGCCACATTGAGCAACATATGATCAATAGTCTTCAAAAATGTCAGTACCATCCAAGATAAAGACTGAGGAACTGTTACAAATTGGAAGTAACTTAACAAATATGATAACTAAATAGAGTAGGTATCCCAGTTTGAAGACTAAGGGTGAGGTGAGATAGTAGGAAAACATAAGAAAGTGAATAAAGTTAATAGTTTAGCTAAGAATATTATGTTAATGTCTTAATTTTAAGTAATTGATTATATAAGATGCATAAAAATGTTAACATTGGAAGTTGGTTAAAAGGCATTCAGGAGCTTTATGTTCTATCTTTGCAACTCTGCTGGAAATCTAAAATTATTTCAAAATATAGAGCTACAAATATCCTATAAAAACAATCTACTTTGTGCACATTTTAATTTTGAAATGTATTTTATATTAGAACTAATTCTTTTCAGATACTCTGTTCCCTTCTTGTTCCTGCTTCTACTAGATGTATTGAGGTCCTTATCAATTCTTACATACATTATTAAACTTGAGTCAAATGGCCTTTACGTCCCTTACCTTGTGCTTCCCTACTCTCTTTTATATATTACTAATACAAGCCAACTTTGTCACGTGCAAAGATAATCACAAAACATTTGCATAACATTTTACAACAGTGCCCCATAGTTTTCATTACCTGCCATATTTTTTAGCTTCATTTCCCTCTGCTCTCACGCCTGTGATATTTAATTGATAATCATTCCAGTTCCTTGCATCTGCCAATCTTTTCAACAACTCTGTTCTCTCACACCAGAGATTCCTTCTGCCAAAAATATTTGCTTCTCAATTTTTTTAGCAGGTAGCTCTTCCTCTCCCAGAAAAATGTTTTACTCCAGAATAACAGTTCCTAGAAGTCTTTCTTGGTATAAATTATGTTTTTTCTCTGGAACCCAGCCCATGAATCTATTAGTGTCAAAGGCTCTATCTTATCCACAACTCCCTCCCTATGGCCTGGCAGTAAATGGGTTCAGCTTAGTTTTATTTAGAATGATCAAATAAATATTAAGAATAACTTAAATGGGAATATGAAAGCAAATTTACAATGAGCAATAACATGCAGGAACATTTTTTAAAAAATCAAATAATATGATTTTATAAAGAACATGCTCATTCAAAACTTTCAAGTGTTTTCAGGGGTCTGAACTAAGATGCCAGAAACCCTCTAAGAATATCATCTGCTAAAATACACATAGCAGCAAAACATCATGTGGAGAACCTGACCCCAGATAGCATTGTGTCATAGAACTATAGGTGTTGTCATGACAGAGGACTCAGATGTGTTTGTGTGAGCACATCAGAGCTCTGAAATCTGAGAATTGAGTGCCAAGTGTCACAGCCTTACCTTTCCTCTTTCAGAAACACAAGGACTCAGCAATTCAAAGTGCATCTTTATTTTCAAGGATTAGAGTCCCAGAGGATCCATTCTGAAGGCTTTTAAGGCTTCTATTGGCTCTATGGGGACAACCTGGACAAGTCATTCATCTTCAGTGACTCAGGGTCAACAAAGACATTTCAGGGGAATAGTATGAAAGACATTTTATCTGAGGAGCAGATGGAACAGACCCAGCCTTTGTAAATCTCTTTTAAACTGACAATTTATGGACTAGTTTGTTTCAGTCAATAGGCAAGAGTTCATGATTTTTAAAGTTGACTTTAAAAATGTGGAATCTAATGAACAAAATAAGCTGATGAACAAAAGGGTCCAGAGGCATGGATGCCTGGAAGAGACAGACAGATCTCAAAGGGGAAGGGTATGGTGGGGACAAGAAGAGATTAACCAAAGAATTTATATGCATAGCCCAGGGGCACAGACAATAATATGGTGAAGGCCTGCCTGGGGTGGGGCAGGGGCCCGGTGGAGGGGCCAAAGGTGTCGGGGTGGGGATAGGGGACATCTGTAATATTGTCAACAATAAAAACAAAGAAAGAAAGAAAAACACATTTACTATACCCTATCCTGGATTAAAGTTTATGAAAATCTTTATATGTAGTATCAAAATTCTGCCTTGTATATGTATTTGGAGAAAGTAATGCTAAAAGTGTCAATGTCCAAGGAGGCCAAGGCAAAACCTGAATATTTTAATGCATTTTCTTTTTAGTTTTATACAGTAAGGTTACTATGGAAACTGGTAAAGGAACTAAATTACTTGTTGATTCTGAATATGCTTTATCTTCTATTCTCTTATTCTTGAGCTTAAGTGAGAAACTGAAAAGATATGATTTTACATTTTCATCTCCCTTTAAATGGAGAATATTCCTTCATAGATTCTAAAGTTAGAAGTGCAGTTTTTTTTTTAATTTTAAAATGCATTTTATATTAGAATACATTCTTTTCAGTGACCCAAGTCCATGATTTCATTTTCATCACACAATTGTCAAATTTGAGGGAGCACAGAGTAGAGCTGAGTGCCTCATATTCTCCCTAATGTGCCGGCTGCTGAGGTAATACGAGTTCAGTGTACCTGCATTTAAAGCTACATGCCCATAATGGATGGGTATGGGATAGCAGCCATAATGACTCTCACTGCCTGATCTTAAACATGAGAAACTAAAGAAAATTCTTTAATTTTTTCAGACCAGATGACTGTCATTAGAAAAGGCATGAAAAATAAGTATTACCAATTATTTGCAGTTGCAAGCTGCTGAAATGCAACAATGGAATGTCAGGAAGGGCTATGGCCATGAAACAACATGATAATCAGCCTCTTAAGGAAACACATAAAATTAAACGGAGCTGATTCAGTAGAATAAGGGTTATTTTAAAAATATTTATTGTTTATTGCATTTATTAAGGTGACAGTAGTTAATAAAATGATATAGATTTCAAGCATACAATTCTATAATACAGGATCTGTATACTGTATTGTGTGTTTACCACCCAAAGTCAAGTCTCCTTCCTTATTAGGGTTTTTCTAACAGTATAACCTACAATATACCTGAAACCCCAAAAATTTTATTAACCAAGGTCACCCCAATAATTCAATAAAATGTTAAAAAAAGAAAGTACCAGAAATGGACAATACTAGGGTGAAAGATTTAAGAGTCTATATTGGAGACTCAATGTCGAGTGTTGAAATTTAAAAGTCGAATAAAACATGGCCCCTGAAAACAGGGATCTCTGGTGGGAATGGTATTATGGATTGTGCATGCTTTCTGTCTTTCACATGCGTACATTCCCAAGGTATGTCTGTTTAGATGTGATTCTCAGTTTGAGAAGTGATATCTCTAGAGTGAGAAAACTAACTGTGCTAAGAAAGCCATTCTGGGAGAGTAGGTACTATAAGATGGAAAACACAGAGAAATAGCTAAGTCCATAGGGGAAATACATATAAATTGTTTCTACATGAGTCAAAAGTAATGAAGTAAATTCACATATACTCACATTAAGCTCAAAAACAAGTTGAATACAAAAGTAAGAAAAAAATAAGATTTATAGCATAAATCTAGAAACATGTTTTTCAGGAATACATATATTTAAATAAAATTATGGAAACTGAATGGGAAAAAATAAGAATGGAATTAGGAATGGAGTATAAAGTGGGAAAAGTAAATCATATAACTACATGGAAATTATACTTTGCCAGTAAATGATGAGAAACTGAGCTTTGATTTTAAAAATAAATGCATTGATTTATTTTGAATAGTAAAAGAAAAATAAAATTTGAACACAGACAGAAGTTCTGTACCTCTCTACTGCAGAGAATAAAATGGGCCAGAGGGAGTAAGACTGCTCACGAGAATTGAAATGGGGTTCAGGGTTGCTGGATTTAATCTTTAGCACAAAATAGCACAGAGATTGGTCTCCTTTTGAGGAGTCTTCAGAAAGTTGAGGGTTGTAGAAGATCTCAGATTTTTTTAATGCATCCCTTTCTTCCTCCCCTATTGTTTTTCTAATAATATGATTTAATTATCTTCTACTTGCCTTTGAAGAGTAAATCAGTCCTGCCATAGTTATTCGAGGTGGACAGCATGGAGAGCTTTGCCTTAAGCAGTGCCTCAGTGTAGGTTGGAGCAGGCTCACTACTCTAGTGCATCTGGCTGAGAAGGCTCATAGGAGCAGAAATCCAACTAAGCTCTACTTTCCGTGCTTTGTGTCTGAGGTGGGGCTGCCTTGGTCCAGAGGTGGAGTCTTATTCTAATGTGCAAAGATGCTGGGAGGGTTGCCAAGTTGCCTACCTAAAAAGCTGCATCTATCCAGATGGGACAGATTTGTTTTTATAACTGCTACAAAAATCGTAGGGTTTTGTAAATAATCCTGAATTTAACCTGTCTAAAAAAAAAAAAAAAGTATGCTGTGTAAATGTAACTCAGCAAGATATTGCTTCATATTATAATTAGGATTTAAAGAGGTAAATGAATTCCTTGATATGGAAGTTTAAGGGAAATTGTTTGACCTACAGGAGGGGAATTTTTGTATTGTATATGTCTGAGTTAGGTTCTTAGGTCTGACTTGTTGGAAGCAAAGGAAAAGTGGTGATTTTTTTGTAATTTTAGGATAGATTCTTTCCCAGGTTCTCCCACATGAGTTTCAGAGACTATCGTGCTGCCAAAAAAGATTGGTAATAAAGTAAATTAGAAGCTCACCTTTGAAGCCTAAATATTTCTGCCTGCTTTTATCATAAAAATACTACATTTTGAATGAGTTAAGGAGAAAAGTTACAGATAGAATGCTTTAGTAGGGATTTTAAAATAACTCTGGGATGGAGAAAGCCTTCCCTAGCAACATAGGAACCTTCAGAAGTTATAAAGGAAAAGAATGATAGAATAAAATACATAAAAAAATTGTCTTTTATACAATGAGAGGTACTATACAATAAAATTCATAGACAAGTATACCCTGCAAAAAATTTTAGCACATGCATAACAGAAAGGAGTGAATTACTGCAATGCATGATAATATTTTCTAAGTTGATAAACAAAAACATGGCCCAAGCAGAAGATGGTGTCTTAACCCAGAATGTGCTGGAAAACAGAGCCTGAGGCTAAGCTTAGGTGTCAAGATGTTATTGTAAAATGCAACCTCAGGTCAGAAAGATTGAGGAAAATAAGAAATGAGGCAGGGAGAAGAGAGGAAAACAAAGGGGAGGCCTTTTTTTTTTTTTCCCCCCTCACCCAAGGATATTTTTCCATTGCTTTTCAGAGAGCATGGAAGGGAGAGGGAGAGGAACATTGATGTGAGAGACACATCAATTAGTTGCCTCCCCATCACACTCCCTGACCAGGGGCTGGGGATTGAGCCTGAATCCCAGGTATGTGCCCTTGGCCAGAATCAAACCTGGGACCCTTCAGTCCGCAGGCTGACACTCTAACCACTGAACCAAACTGGCTAGGGCTTTTCTCTTTAAACCTTCACCAGAGGATATTTTTACTGATTTGCCTCGCCTCACCTTTTTTAGAGAGAGAGGAAGGGAGGGAAAGAGAAATGTGAAGGAGAAACATGTTGCCTCCCAAACCAGCAACCTAAGTACATATGTGCCCTGGCTGGAATTTGAACCCAGATTTGGTGTACAGAACTGTGCTCCAACCAACTGAGCCATCAGGATGGGGACGGCTCCATTCTGATTTTTTTCCCCCATTTTCCAATGTTTCTCCAGTGGGAGTTCGTTAGTTCTTTACCCTTCTAGGTTTCATGTTTTGGTCTGGAAGTGAAGTCAGTCCCAATCTCGGTGCATGGTGCCTCATCCAAGCCCAAAACTGATGGGAGGAACTAGAGACTCTGGGCAAGTGGCAGGTATACCTAGGCAACAGAATCAGGGGGGGTTGCATAGATTTGTTTGCTGCTGATGTGGTTGACGGCTGAGTATGTTGGAGGCAAGTGAGGCTGAGAGAATCTAATAAGGAATATATGATACAAATGGTCAAAGAAAATAAACAGAAGGATTAACAAAGCATTATATTAATTGAAATGATTATATGAAGATATTAACCTTTACTAAAACCAGAAAAATGCTATTTAAGTAAAAAATATATATACATATCAGACTGATGAAGTTTAAGAGTGACATCCACTCTTAAAAAGTGCATGGAAAAGAGTTTTCCTTGTATAGTATTGGAAATAGTATAAATTGGTGCAGCTCCCTTGGAAGGCAATATATATTATATTAAATATTAGCTATATAACCATGGTTAATGGAAGATGTTAACATTAAGGAAGGTAGGGGAAGGGTTATACAGGAACTCTATCATTACTGAAACCCTCTATATATCTAAAATTATTTAAAAATAAAAATTTAAATAAAGTTAACAACATGCCATACCTGAAATCAACCAATCAATGCTTCATGCAATATATAAAATAATTAAACAAATATACAAATTCAAAATTATACAGCAATTAAGCTTTTTTTTTGCTATTACAAATAGCAAAAACATAAGAACTAATACTCATTGACAGCGGGATGCTTAAATAGAGTAAATTGTTGTTCTCTGGTATACTATATTATAGTTTAAAAAATGAAGTTCTCTGTGTGTTCTGACATGGAATTGTCTATAATATAGACTTTTAATTGAAAACAGAAGTTGGATAAAACATATGTATTATGCTATTTATATAAAATTTCTGTATAAATTCTACACAAAGCCCTAGGTGCATGTTAAATACATATTACAAAACAAAAGAAAGCACTCTGAAATGACTGCATATTATATGGTTATATGACACACTGAAAAAGGCAAAATTATAAACAGAACAAGGGTTACTAGAAGTTTTTTGGGGGGAGTTAATAAATGAAAACATGGAAAATTTTAGAGCAGTAAAGCTGTTAGTTATAATACTATAATGATAGATACATGACACTGTGCATTTGTCAAGACTCATAAAACTTCACAGCACCGAGTGAATTTTAATGTATGCAAATTAAAAAGTCATTTAGGAGATTAGGGAATCCCAGAATGGAAAGTAGGCTGTAAATAACGGTCTAACTGTAATATAAATTTATGCAACAACTTCACTGAACTGGGTGTGAGAAAGGTGCTGACTTCGGAGTTGAATGGAGACTATAAGCCTATGGGCAAAAGAAGCTGTACATATGCACTATTCTCTAATTGATAAAGCTATTTTTCATGATACAGGTTAACAATTCTGAAACCACTACACATGTATACTGGAATTGATTAAGTAAATGAATGACAGTTTCTCATTGTGTGGAGTGGGAGGTTTCAGATAAGCAATGGGAGAAGGGCAGAATGATCCTTATGTCAATTGGTTAGAGAAAAAGATATTAGTGTGAACTTATGTTTACCTTAATATAGATACAGATGAAAACATATAGAAATATTTATAGGTATGTGTATATGCACAGTTAATTATATACAGATGTGTTTTCTTGCTCTAATGACTGAGAGGGCCTAGAAGTAATAACACCCGAGGAATATGAGCATGCCTAGAGCCAAGATCTTGGTTTCCAATACTATTCCCCAATAAAACCAGGGCTCTTTGGAAAAATGACTGATTTTAAAACAGGGATACGTAATATACAAGGTGTTTCTAGAGCTTCTTGTAGTGCCAAAAAGTAAGGATGTGCTGAAAAATATATATAGGAAGAAAGAAAAGGAAACCACAGTCAGTGATGGTTGTATGTCAAAGGGATACAAGAAAGTAAAAGAGCACCAATGTCCCAAGCTAGAAGAATTTCAACAATAAATTAACAAGTATTAGATTTGAACTCAATGTATAAAATAAATATTCATATAGACATAAATAATTAAATAGAGGGAGAAGAGACAAATCTCTTATGCAAAAGAATTCCAAGTAATTTGTAAAGATACTCTGCCCTAAAGGAAGTGAAGTTTAATTACACATTTTTAGCTGGGAAACACATAGTAACTTCCAAAGAGTACAGCTTGTAATGAGAGGAAACAGGGCAATTTTACAACGGAGAAACCAAACAAACATTACCAAGTGATATACGCTAACTTCAAAAGTGAAAGTCATATTGATAGTGAATACCCTTGATATGATGTGATGAGAATGGTACTTTCCTCTGTGGTCTTCTCACAGAAACTAATAACCCCAGCCTATTTATGAGAAAAAAATGTCAGACAAATCCCAATTGAGAGGTATTCTAAAAACTACCTGACCAACATCCTTCAAAATGTTAAAGTTATCAAAAACAAGGAAAATTTTTAAAATTGATAATTGTGTATGGCCCAAGAATGATGTTATGAATATAAATATAAATGTAAATGTAAATATAAATATAAATATAAATAATATAAATATAAATATCCAAATGGCCCTTGGCAGAAAATAAGTTCCCTACCCATGCTTTAAGGCTTTGATATGTTCAGTTAATTGTTATTGTAAGAAATATCTTTTATAGGAATGAGCTAATTTTATGAACACACATGAGTATTTAAATATAACTTTGTTTTACTACATATAGACTTTTTTATTCACACAAGGTATTTCTACCATGATAAAGATTTTACAATTACAAAATGAAGATAAGAGATTAAAATCTAGCTTTTGTTCTGTTTATTATACTCACTCATCCAAATTCTTTTCAAATGGAGCAACATAAGCCTTAAGTATACCCAACCTCATGTTTCATCAAGTCATTATTCATTATTCTATTTTCTGAGTTTCACTATTTTGATGGGAGATTGACATCCAGAAAATAAAATAAAAATGAAAATTGCAAACTATATGCCTTCTTTTAGATCAAATACAATTCAATGGTATAAACTGCTTGACAGTTCTTTTATATGTATATTATTGATTAATTTAAAAGTTTAATTAAATACTGAGACTCATAAATATAATAAACACATAATAATAAACTACAAGACACTGAAAAAAGATATAGAGGAAGATTTAAACAAGTGGAAGAATATACCATGCTCATGGATTGGAAGAATTAATATCATTAAAATGTCCATACTACCCAAAGTAATTTATAAATTCAATGCAATTCCTATTAAAATACCAACAGCATATTTCACAGACCTAGAACAAACATTTCAAAAATTTATATGGAACCAGAAAAGACCCTGAATAGCTGCAGCCATCTTGAGAAAAAAGAACAGAGTGGGAGGGATCACATTACCGAACTTCAAATTGTATTACAAAGCCACTGTAATCAAAATGGCCTGGTTTTGGTACAACAAGAGGCATATAGATCAATGGAACAGAACAGAGATCTCAGAAATAGACCCACAACATTATGGTCAGTTAGTATTTGACAAAGGAGGCAAGAGTATCCAGTGGAGTAAAGACAGTTTCTTCAATAAGTGGTGCTGGGAAAATTTGGACAGATACATGAAAAAAAATGAAACTAGACCACCAACTGTCACCATACACAAAAATAAAACAATGGATAAAAGACTTAAATGTAAGTCACAAAACCATAAAAATCCTAGAGGAAAACGTAGGCAGCAAAATCTCAGACATCTCTCATAGCAATATGTTTGCTGATACATCTCCTAGGGCAAGAGAAACTAAGGAGAAAATAAATAAATAGGGCTGCATCAAAATAAAAAGCTTCTGCACAGCAAAGGAAACCATCAACAAAATGAAAAGGGAGCCCACTGTATGGGAGAACATATTTGCCAACAACACATCTGATAAAGGGTTAATATCCAAATATAAAAGGAACTCATATAACTTAACAAAAGGAAGACAAACAATCTGATTAAAAAATGGGTTAAGGACCTAACTAGACACTTCTCCAAAGAGAACATACAAATGGCTAAGAGACACATGAGAAAATGCACAACGTTGCTAATCGTCAGAGAGATGCAAATTAAAACCACAATGAGGTATCACTTCACACCTGTCAGAATGGCTCCATCAACAAGTCAATGAACTACAAGTGCTGGCGAGGGTGTGGAGAAAAGGGCACCCTAGTGCACTGCTGGTGGGAATGCAGACTCATGCAGTCACTATGGAAAGCAGTAGAGAGTTTCCTCAGAAGATTAAAAATTGACCTGCCATTTGACTCGGTGATCCCACTTCTAGGAATGTATCTAAGGAGCCTTAAACACCAATCAGAAAGAACTTATGCACCTCTATGTTCATAGCGGCACAACTTACAAGAGCTAAGATCTGGAAACAGCCCAAGTGCCCATGAGTAGATGAGTGGATAAAAAAGCTGTGGCACATTTACACCATGGAATACTATGCAGCTATTAAAAAGAAGGATCTTTTATCCTTTGGCACAGCATAGAGGGAACTAGAAAGTGTTATGCTAAGTGAAATAAGCCAGTCAAAAAAGACAAATACCACATGATCTCACTTAGATGTCGGATAGAGAAAACAAAACAAAACTGATGAACAAAATGGATCCAGAGACATGGAAGTATGGAACACACTGAGGGATCTCAGAGGGAAGGTGGAGAGGGGGGAGTGGGTGGTGAGAGATTAAGCAAAGAACTTTTATGGCTATAAGCATAACCCTTAGACACAGACATTGGTATGGGGATGGCCTGGGGGTGGGATGGATGCACAGTGGAGGGGATCAATGGGGATAAAAAGGGGACATCTGTAATATTTTCAACAATAAAAATAAAAAACAAAAAAACACACACATCAACTTTTAAACACTTCATGTTAATTTAAAAACATATAGGTTTATTCATTTATCAATCTTTTTATAGATTCAAGGCATTTTGTTGTAAATGGGTCCACTGAATAGAGTTTTTTTGTTTTTGGTTTATTTTCCTTTTATATCAACTATGATTTCACTTTCTTTTCTTATAGTGATAGGGAAATGTTTAGAAACTTCCAAAGTAAATTTTTAGAACCCTCTTGCAATATTGTACTGTTCCTTCTTTTACATTGTCTTTTCCCTACCTAATTACCTGCATTCTTTCAGTAACTAATTTTTATCAAGTCTTTCCAAAGTACCCAGCTTAGATTTCAAGACAACAAATTTTCTGTTTGCATTTATTTTTATTGGTTGACTTAATATTTAATTAAATTGAGTGATTATTGTATAACTGGCAAAAACTGATTTTTGGGCAGCCACAACTGACTTTTTATAAGATACAATTAAGTGGTGAAAACTTTAAGTGACTCAGCAGACAGGAGAGTAGTCTATAAGTGCAAATGTTCAGCGTGAAGATGGTATGCATTAGAACTCTTCATATATTGCAAGTGTAATGGTATAATGGTGCAGTCTCTTTGCAAAAGAGTTTCGCATTATCTCAAAGCCAAACATCACCGCCATGTGACCCAACAATTGCACTCTGATGTGTTATACACAAGAGATAAATAAAAGCATATGTCCATACAAAAATTTATACATAAATGTTCATAGTAGTATTATTTATAATAGCCAAAAAGTGGAATGAACTCAAATATTTATTAACTGACACCTGGGTAAACATGTAGTATAGCCATACAATGGAGTATCATTCACCATAAAAAGGAATGAGGTACTTCTACATGCTATATCAAGGACAAATATTTAAAATACTATGCTAAGTACTTTAAACCAGACACAACACATATTATAAGATTGTATTTTTATAAAATGTAAAAAGAAAGCAAATCTGTAGAGTCAGAAAGTAGATTACTGGTTGCCAGGAGGTAGTGAGAGTAGGGAATGGAGAGTAGCTAATAATTGGTACGAAGTTTCTTAACTGGGTGATTGAAACCTTCTGGAATTCAGTAGTCATGGTAATTACACATCTTTGGGAATCTACTAAAAAACACCGAATTAGACACTTTTAAATAATGAGTTTATATTTTAGATTTATATTTCAATAAAGATTATTCAAAAATCAGTGTAATTTACCAGATTAGTAGAATAAAGGAGAACCCTGTGCACATCACAACGGTTACAGAAAAAGCATTTGACAAAATTCAATAGTCATTTAAAAGAAAAACTGTCAGCTCACTAGAATGGGCTCATTCTGATTAAAGTAATCTTCAGTGACACTTTGGACTAACATCATCATTAATGGTGAAATACTGAATGCTTTTTCACTTTGATCAGGGACAAAACAGGAATTGTCCATGCTCACCATATGTAGTCATAACTGTATGGAAAGTTCTTGGATGTGAAATAAAGAAAGAAAAATAATGCATATAGATTCTAAAGGAAGGAGTAAAATTTTCTATCAACATGATCTTTTCTGTATAAAATTCTGAGGAATCCATGTAAAAGCTATCACAACTACTAAGTGAATTTAGTAAGGTTGTATTCTACATGGTTAATATGTGAATTCAGCCTGGCTTGAACGGCTCAGTTGGTTGAGTATTGTCTGGCTCGATACCTGGTCACGGCACGTATGGAAAGGAACCAATCCATGTTTCTCGCATCGATATTTTCCTCTCTCTCTCTCTCTCCCCCCCACCCCCTCCCTAGACTTCCTCTCTCTAAGCATGTCCTAGAGTGAGGATTAAAAAAAAGTGAACCTAAGTATATTTTTATAACTAGGCTTTAACAACTAGAAATTGAAATTAAAAGATACCACTTACAAGTGTCAACCCATACAATTACTAAGTTATAAATTTAGCCACATATGTGAAAGTTTTAGTCACCAAAATCTATAAAACTTTGCTAAGAGAAACTAAACAGAACCTAAGCAAATGGAGTTATCATTTTAGTATATGGGAAGATTCAATACAGTAGCATACCAATTGTCTCTTAATTGATTATTACAATGGAAATTCAGGCAAGAGTCAGAGTAATCAACAGCATATATAACTTATATTACCGATC
This sequence comes from Miniopterus natalensis, assembly GCF_054644295.1. Taxonomy (NCBI): domain Eukaryota; kingdom Metazoa; phylum Chordata; class Mammalia; order Chiroptera; family Miniopteridae; genus Miniopterus; species Miniopterus natalensis. The sequence goes on from NC_142081.1 coordinate 150,159,602, forward strand.
TTAAACATATAGTAGTAAACAATGTTTAAATAAGATTTTTAATGCAATACAATTCATGTAAATTGAAAAGAAATGTATATTTATACAAAATTTTCCCCCAAACATATATTTATAACCAAAAGACTATACTCTTTATGTTATGGTCTGGTTTTGGAAATATCAAACTATACCCATGAGTCAAATATGACCAGGCTACTTTTTTAAAAAGTGAAGTTTTTTGTTTTATATTTTATAATTTATCTTTATTGTTGAAAGTATTACGAATGTTCTCTCCACTTCCCCCCCCCATTGATCCCTTCCACCCTGAAGCCCCCCTCTCCAGGCCTTCACCACAAAAAAACACACAAAGTCTTTGGAGTAAAGTCAACATTAAATCAATCAATCAATCAATCAATAAGTAAAGTTTCATTGGAACATCGCTGTGTATATCCATTGATGTATTATCTATGCCTTTTTTCATACTAACAGGGCAGACTTGGGGCAGAGAGTGTAGTTACAAGAAAACACTGAATGGCCTGCAAAGCTGAAAATATTTATTGTTTGGCTTTTTACAGAAAGTTTGACAATCCTTTTACAAAACTATTGTGATATTTTGAAAAGACTTCAAAGTATAGTGGCTCAAAACAAGAGAGAAGTGTTTTCTTGTTTGTTGCTGCTGTTGTTTTATCTTACTGTGTGCAGGTAGATAGGCAATGCAGGGCCAAACAACATTTTGTGGCAGCCAGCAAGGTTTCTGCATCTTATGCTTTGCTATCCTGTGGGGTAGATTAAGTTCCTTCAGCATCATAACTGAAGCTGGCTGAAAAACACCATGTACATATTTCAGTCCATAAGTGGGTGGGAATAGAGGAACAAAAGGTAAGCAGGCTTCTTTTAAGTAAATTCTATAAAAGTTGCACGCATTTCTTTATTCACATTTAATAGGCAAGAACTTAATCATGTGGTCATACCTGCCTGCAAAAATGCTGGTAAGTACAGACCATGAAAAACTTTTGGAAGCATTGTTTTGTTAGTTAGTAGAGAGAGAAAAGAGTGAGCAAGTACATATGGGGAAAGGTTGCCTGTCACCACTATGAACATAGCCAGTACTTTTTTTGGTTGCCCAAACAGGGGAAAGGAAGAGAATACAAATCAGGGTTGAAAAGGAAAACTAATAAGATAAAATAAACAATAATGAGGAAAACTGACACATTCTTGGCCCACTTACATAATCAAGACATGACTCAGGAATTCAGGGACACCTGAGTTGTAACTGATTACCAGGAGGTCATGGAGCCAGGAGGTCCGATCTGCCGGAGAATTTGGCATGCTGAGTTGAAGGTCAGGGAGCTAGGATAGGAAAACTTCCTTCCCTGTAGCAAAGGAAGCCTCTCTTTTAGGAAATTTCCTTCCTCATGAGCAGTTGTACATCTCTAGGGGAGAACTTTGAAAACACCGATAAGCTTGTACCTCTGCATGTGACCATGCTGTGTTGTCTTCTATTAAAGTAATTATCTTTCTAAGTTTCCATTTCTTTTGCCATTAAAGAAACATTACTTCCTTAACTATATCTGTTTCACTGCCAAGCATAGAATCATCCCATTGTGACAACCAAGCACATACTAAATTAAAGAAAGAGCTCTTGCTTAGAGACAACTAACAAAGTAAATCAATCCCAAGAAAGCCTAATTAAGGAAAGAAGAAGATGCAAAATGATAAAGTTCTAGGACTGACCAGGAGATATAACCATACATTTGAAAGATATAAAGGGAATTATTTTGCCCAGCTGGAGTGGCTCAGCAGTTGAGCATCCACCTATGATCCAGGAGATCACCGCTCAGTTCCGGGCCAGGGCACATGCCCGGGTTGCTGGTTCCATCCCCAATAGGGGGTGTGCAGGAGGCAGCCCATCAATAATTCTCATCACTGATGTTTCTCTCTCTCTCTCTCTCTCTCTCCCCCCTCCTCCTTTCCTCTCTCTGAAATCAATAAAGATATACTTTTTTTAAAAAAGGGAATTATTTTAAGAAATAGAAAAATAATTTCCTGAATGATATCCAAAAAACGGAAAAGAGAAAGAACAGGTAATTCACAAAAGACCATTAACTTATTATATGGTGCTTGTCCTGATTGCTATTCGGGGAAATGCAAATTACAGCAACAATAAACATATCTTTCAGATTAGAAAACATTAAAAAAACCTAAACACTATCCAATACTAATAAGCATAAGGTAAACACACAGTTTTATTAATTGCTAGTGGGAGTGTAAAATATTCATTAAATTTTAAAATACACATACTTTTTGACTCTGAATTCTACTCTTGAGAAACTATCCAGTTGAAACAAAAAAGTAGTATGTCATGATAGTTGAACAAGAATATTGTTGCAGTATCATCTATAGAGACAAAAACTGGACATAACTGAACGTCTATCAGTTTAGAAAAAATCGATTCAATTATGGCTAAAGCATATTAATGTAAATGCAACTTTTAAAAGTAATAAATCAAATCTATATTTATTTTTATATCACAGTAATTAGAACCAATTTTTGTCAATGTGGGGGAAAAAAGAACAACCCTGACCCTTAAATTAATATAAGTTTATATTTACTTAAGTTAGCATGTGGAATAGTATAAAATTATTGCTTCACTAAATTAACTATCATGTATTTCTTTTGTACTTTGAGACAGCAAACTTTTTTTATTATAAGGAGAAAGAGTGCACACTTAACTAACAATAAAAATTATATTAAAAATTATAGTAATATATAAGCCAGTAACATAATCATTTATTATTAATAATATCAAGTGTTATGTATTATACATAAGTATCTGTGCTATAGTTTTATAAGGCTGGCAGCCAGTAGGTTTGTTCACAATATCACAACACTCACAGGAGTAATGCATTTTGCTATATTACATGGTGATGACTATGATGCAAGTAGATGACAGGAATATTTAAATTTAGTATTAATATTTTACTGAGAATTTTTGTATCTATGTTCACTAAGGATATTGGTGTGCATGTCTTTTTTTTGTAGTGTCTCTGTTTGGCTTTGGTTCATGGTAGTGCTGGCTTCACAAAATGAGTTTGGAAGAGTTTCTTCCTCTTCAAATTTTGGAATAGTTTAAGAAGGATAGGCATTAATTCTTCTTTGAATGCTTTGTTGAATTCATTGTGCAAAACCACCTGATCCTGGACTTTTTGTTTCTTGGAAATTTTTTGATTACTGCTTTGATTTCATTGCTAGTAACTGATCTGTTCGAATTTGCTATTTCTTCCTGGTTCAATCTTGGAACATTGTATGCCTCTAAAAATTTATCATTTTTTTTTATGTTGACTTTTTCTTTGCATGAGTCCTTGACTAGTGAGTGTGCAATTTGTTAACATATTAATATTTCATAATATTTTTAATGATCCTTTGTACTTCTGTTGTGTTGGTTATAACTTCTCTTTTATTTATAATTTTATTTATTTGGGCTCTCTAATTTTTCTTGATGAGTTTTGCTAAAAGTTTGTCACTTTTGTTTATCTTTTCAATGAATCAGCTATTTCATTGATTTTTTTTTCCCTACTGTCTTTAATCCCCTATTTTATCTGCTCTATCTCTATTTCTTTTTCTAGTTGCTTTATGTGTAAAGTTACATTGTTTACTTTGGAATTTTCTTGTCATTTAAGGCTTTACAGGGCTTTATAGCCATCAACTTCCCTCCTAGAATTGCTTTTACTGTATCCCATAAATTTTGGAAAATTGTGTTTTTATTTTTATTTTTATTTGTCCTATGATAGTTTTTGATTTCTTGTTTGTTTATCTTTGATCTATTTGTTTATTAGCATGTTGTTTAGTCTCGATGTATTTTGCTTCTTCCAGTTTTCTTCCTGCTGTTGATTTCTAATTTTATACAGTTGTGTTCTGAAAAGATGTTTGATATACTTTTAATCTTCTTGATTTATTGAGACTTGTTTTGTGGCCTAATGTGTGGTCTATTCTGGAGAATGTTCAATGTGTATTAGAAAAAATGTGTATTCTGCAGGTTTTGGATGAAATGTTCACAATGCCTGTTAATTCATTCTGGTCCATAGTGACATTTAAGGCCATTACTTACTTATTAATTTCTGTTTCGGTGATCTATTGATTGATGTAAGTAGAGTATTAATGCCCCCTAATATTAGTGTATTACCATCAATTTCTGTCTTCTTTTTTCATTAATAATTGCTTTATATATTTAGGTGCTCCTTTTTGGGGTGTGCAGATATATTTATGATTATTGTATCTTCTTGTGTTGACCCTTTTATTATTATGCAACATCTTTCTTTGTCTTGTTATACATCCTTTGTTTTAGAGTATATTTTGTCTGGTACAAGCATTGCTATCCCAGCATTCTTTTTGTTTCTATTTATATGAAAAATCTTTTCTAGCCCCTCATTTATTGCCATTTTGTTAATTGTTTTTTGGTTGTTTTTGTAGTTCTTCATCATTCCTTTTCTCTTCTCTTGGCCTCTTTCCTTGGGTTTGCTCATTTTCTTCAGTGTTTTGTTTGGGTTCCTTTCTCTTTATATTTTGCTTCTCTTTTATATGTTTTTGCTTTGTGGTTACCAAGAGGTTTATGTATATAATTCTTACCTATAGCAATCTCCGTTAAATCTGATAGACATTTAAGTTCAAATATATTCTAAGGGTGCTACATTGTTTTTAACCCCATATACATTTTGTTTTTTACTTTATATTTTAGATACTTTTGTTTAGTGTATCTCTATACTATTTACTCTGGTTTTAGTTGAGTTTGATACTTTTGTATTTTGACCATCATACCTTTGAAAATGAATGATTTTCTGTGTTTAAGTATTTGTATTTACCTGTAAGATTTTTTTCTTTCTCATATTTTCTCATTTCTGGTTATAGCCTTTTCTTCTCCATCTAAAGAAGACCTTTAACATTTTTTGTAAAATTGGTTTAGTGCTGATGAACTCCTTACATTTTTTTCTTGTTTGGGAAAATCTGTATCTCCTCAATTCTGAATGATAACCTTGCCTGATAAAGAATTTTAGGTTGTAGGTTCCTTTTTTCCCAACACTTCAAATATGTTCTCCCACTCCCTTCAGGTCTGTAAAGTTTTGGCTAAGAAATCAGCTTATGGTGTTGCCCTTGTATGTAACTAGTTGTTTTCTTCTTGCTGCCTTCAAGATTGTCTCTTCAACTCTTGCCATTTTAATTGCAATATGTCTTGGTGTGGGTCTCTTTGGGCTTAACTTGTTTAGAACTCTACAGGACCTGGATGTCTGTTTTCTTTCCTGTGTTAGGAAAGTTTTCATCCATTATTTCTTCTAATAAAGTTTCTACTCCTTTTTTTCCTTCTCCTTATAATATCCTTATAATGTGAATGTTTTCACACTTGATGTTGTTCCAGAGGTGATTTAAACTATCCTCATTTTTTAAAATTCTTTTTTCTTTTTGCGCTCTGGTTGATTTATTTCCACAAGTCTGTCTTTCAGGTTGCTTTATCCATTCTTTTGTATTAGCTAATCTACTGTTGATTTCTTCCAGTATAGCTTTTGTTTCAGTTATTGTATTCTTCAGTTCTGCTTGCTTTTTTACTATATTTTCTAACTCATTGTTGAAGTTCTCTCTAAATTATCCTATCCTATCCACTATCAAGTTTGGTGAGCATCTTACAACAATATTTTAAAATTCTGTATCAGAAAAGTTACTTATCTCAGTTTCATTAGGGTTTTTTTCCCCTTGGGATTTTTCTCATTCTTTCATTTGAGAGATATTTCTCTATAATATCATTGTTTGATTTTATGGTTGTCCATAAGAATTAGACAAAATAGTGATTCTTCACAGTCTTGTAAAAGTTACCTTGTGTAGAAGGGATCCTTTTAATTTCTGTATGTGCCAGGTGATTTGGTTTTGGCTAACTGGTTGGAGCTGGGTGGCACTTACCACATCTAGGGTACCAGCCTACTGGCTAGAGCAGCTCTAGGCATGGAGGCCAGGTGCATATGGTAATGCCCTGTTGATCTTGCTTGCTCTCTTTGTTCAGAGCCTAAATGTGCTTTGGGTGGTTTGGCTGGGAACATGTAGCAGTGATCTTGCAGATAGGTGATAGCACCTGGATAAAGCTCCTATCCACCCTTTTAAGGTAGAGAGGGATGTAAACAGTGGTTCTCACTGACACTTCAATCCTAGAAAGCTCCAAAAGATGACAGAGAGATCCTGCAGTTTCCAATTTTTCTCTTTATGATCTCTCTCTTATTTGTTGTATAGAAACTGTTCAGTCCTTAGTTGTGTCTCAGGAGGAGTTTCTCTATTATATAGGTATATATTTCAGTGTGCTTGTGGCAGAGGTCGAGTTCAGCATCTTCTTGTGCCACCACCATATTGGATCTCTCCCTTATTTTTTAAATTTTCTTTCTCATTAGCTAGAATGTAAACTCTCCCAGGGCAGAGATCTTTATTTTTTCTCTGATATACTTTAAGCATCTGGAACAGTGCTTGACAACATTTACTGAGTAAATGTTGGATGGAATGATGAATGACTAAATGTATGCATGGGCGATGGATGGATGGATGGATGGATGGATGGATGGATGGATGGATGGATGGATGGATGGATGGATTTAAGAGGAAGTTCTCATTTATAAGTGCTACCTATTCCCAAATTTATATAGATTCAAGCCATTTATTAAATGTGAGTTTTATAAAAGAAGCAAATGTGAATTTAGAGAAAATGTATAAACTGCTAAACTGTTATAAGGAATGTATAAGGAATTACAAGGAACAAAAATGTATTTCTCAGGGTACGACAAGTATTGTTTGCATCCAAGCCCAGAAAAAAGCACCTCTGCAAAATTTTGATTAAACACAAAAATATAAATTTAGCACATATTTATACTGCATATTTATGTATGCAAAATTATGTCTAGTTCTTTGAAAATATCACAAAATTATAAAATATGGGTTGGAGTAACACACATTTATAAAATCAAAACAGTATGTGTCTTCTAGTGCATAACTCTCCATGATTTTTATAAAAAACAAAGAACAAATGGCATACTTAACTTGATTTTAGGATAAGCAAATAGAGCTTTAGTCATTTTAAAATTATTTATATATTGAAATTTTTTATATAAAGAGCTACCTTTAATTTCTCAAACATATAAGATCATACAATGACAACTCATAGGCAGTTTTCTTAGCATGTAATAAAGTATAATATAATATGAAGTAAAATTGTTTATATTTGACAAGACCTTATATTTGTGTTTTGATTTATTTGTCTAACTTAAAAGAGTCAACTGTGACCTTAAGTACACTTAATGTGCACAAGATATATTGCATATATCAATTTCATCTGTTAGAGCCCAAATCAGAATTTAATATATTTAATTTGAGTGCATAATACTTTGTCTTCATATTTCAACACTTATCTTACTGATAAACCAGAGTGAGGAGGAAGGAATGGAAATCATGTGAAGAAATTATTCCCAGCAGATGATCATATCAGACACCCAGGGGACTCTGGAAGAGATGCAGCCTTGGAAATATTTTTCCTCTTTGCAGAGTACTTATTAGCACACTGAATACTACTTGAACATTCTACAACCAGGAAATGGCTCGCTCATTCCTCTTCAAAGGTTTTATTCAGTAGAACTTGTGTGTGTGTGTTTGTGTGTGTGTGTGTGTGTGCATGTGTGTGGGTGTGTGTTCAGCATGTATGGTTTACACTACTTGTGAATGATTTTGAACATCTACACCAAAAATTTATTCACAAATGAAAATTACTCTAAACTAGTATGCTTGGCTCCAGCAGTCAGCCAGTGAAAATTCATCTAGTTATTCAGCATCTGCATTTCAATGCTGACTTGTTCTCCTTATTTAATATGTGATCTTGTTTCTTTCTCACAACAGCCTTTTAAGTTAGTTATTTTATCTCTGTTTTAATTAAGAAATTTAAAACTATATTGTTACATGAAAATTTGGGTATTTTTCTGAACATATATTCCTCCAAAGTATAACTGCTGGTTATATTTATTCTTGGTTGGCATCTTCCATCTTCCTTACAGAGAAAGTTTTACATTGCTTTCATCTTCTTCAAACCTCCAAACACAATGAGCACCTGAATTTGGAATCTAAATAAGCTTGTGAGAGGTATAGAGAGGTAGGGAGCCAAGATGACAAATATATTCCTGGATTAGATAATTAGGATAACAGCTTCACTTTTTTTGAAGGAAAGAATATTATGTACATGGGCAACTAGTTCATAGATTGTTTTATTCCATGGGTTAATCCAACTAGCCTAATGCCAAAACCTCAATGAAGAAATAATAATCATGAATTTCTTATAGGCAAGACTGAAGAACTTTGTGGCTGAAGAAAAGCCAGTGAAGTAGAGACTGATATGAGTCGAGCATAAGACATGTATAAAAGGAGATCAGGGTGTAGAGGCTTTATGGAACATCATTGGTGTGTTGTTGTTTTTAAGTGTAATAAGAAGACAAACAATAAAATTAATTAAAATTTTACTTATGGGATAAATTGGCAGACATTACTAAAAAAATGGAGGCAAATTGTGAGCAGAAACCTGAAATTAAGTGCATGGATTTTAGATTCCTTCCTCATGCTAAAAACATAAATTCATTTGAATGGCTAATTCCTGGAATTCTAATGTAGTTAATTTGAAAAGTTTTATAGTAACAAGTACATTACTACGAAGGATTTTCCATTATAACTAAGGCTTCTATATTATAGCTGAGAATTGGCCCCTTGCATTTAATTATACCTACAAATGTAGCCTTTTTTAGTCTTTAAAATCCACAGTGAATTATAAATCTGGTTTTTATCTCAAAAGGTTTATTAGCATTATACATTCATGATATATAATTAATCATTGTGTATGGGGGAATGGAAAATGCATAAAGAAGCAGGAATTTGTTCCATATCAATTAAAAAAGGCAAAAAGCAAATAGCCTAAAGCATTGCATATTCAAAAATTTCTTTATTAAGATTTTTTCCATTATGTTCTTTTCTTATATTTGCTTTTCTGAAAATGTATTTGTTTTCATCAATTTATCATGTAATCTTTATTGATATAATTCACATACCATAAAATTCATTCAATCTTTTCTTAGGTTATTAACAAAATACACAACTGTATCCACTGTCTAATTCCAGAACATTTTCATAATTATCATTCCATTAGCAGTCACCCTCTACTCCCCAACTCCCTAGCCCCTTCAAACTAATTATTTTCTGTCATTATGAATTTGCATATTCTGGACATTTTTTATAAATGGAGTCTTATAATATGCATTTTTTTGTATCTGGCTTCTTTCACCTCAAAAAAATATTTTCAAAAACCATTCCTGATATAACATGTATCAGTACTTCATTCCTTTTTATGGGTGAATAATACTCCAATATATAGGTATACCACATTTCTTTATCCATTTGTCAGTTGACAGCTATTAGGGTGTATCATTATGGTTGTTATAAGTAATGCTTCTATGAACAGTTAAGTACTTTTGTTGTTGTTGTTGGACATAGGTTCTTAATTCTCTTGGGTACATATCTAAGAGTGGAAATGCTAGGTCATATGGTAACTCAATGTTAAATTGTTTGAAAACTTCCAAATTGTGTGAGGGTTCCAGCTTCTCCACATCCTCTTCAACACTATTGTCTGTCTTTTTTACTATAACCATCTGAATGGGTGTGAAGTGGTTTCTCATTGAGCTTTTGAATCGTATTTCCCTAATGACTAATGATGTTGAGCATATGTTCATGGGCTCATTGACCATTTTTATATTTTCCTTGGAGAAAATTCTATTCAAATCCTTTTCCTATTAAAATATTGGTTGTTTTTTATATTTGAGTTGTAAGAGTTCTTTATATATTCTCCCATACTGTGGGTTGTCGTTTAATTTCTTATACTGTTCTTTGAATCACAAAAGTTTTGGATTTTGATGAATTCTAATGTATGTATTTTTTTTCCTTTGGTTTCCTGTGCTTTTGGTGCTATAAACAGTCATGTGACACTTAACTATGTTTCAGTCAGTTACAGAAAACATATATGACGGTGGTCCCATAAGATTGTAATGAAAAATTCCTATTGTTTAGTGATGTTGTAGCTGTTGTAACGTCAAGAATTGTGGTCATTCTAGTGTAAACAAATCTACTGTACTGTGCTATCAGTGATATAAAAGCATAGCACATAAAATCATTTATAGTACATAATACTTAATAATGAAAATAAATGTTACTGGTTTTTATATTTACTATACTATACATTTTGTTAGTTATTTTAGAGTGCGCCTTTCTTACTTCAAAACAAAAGTTTACTGTAAAACAGTATGTCATGTTGCACTTGCAGGAGTCTCATACATCTCATACTGTGTCTCTTGATTGCATTAGTTTATCTTTGCTTGATTTAATCTCATGATGTTCTGTTGATCATGGCCCCTAAGCATACAAAATCCACTGTTAATGTTGCCACTAAGAGGCCACATTGAGTGATTGACCTGGAAACAAAATGCAAAATGATTAATCACTAAGAAGGTGGAAAATCAGCAATGGTAATAACTCTTGCTGGTCAGGCATGTCCCATTCCACCATAGCTATGATCTGGAAGAAGAAGAACAAAGTGACAGAAGCTGTTCAAGAATCTTATTCACTTAAGGCAACAAGACTAGCCAAATATCAAGAAGGGGTTCTGTCAGACGTGGAGAAACTTCTAATGGCCTGGCATCTAGTAGTAGAGCACAGTAATGCATAAGACAGCCACTCATAATAAAGAATTATTAAGTTCCAAATGTTAGAGTGCTAAGTTTGAGAAACTCTTATGCATTAAGTCCTATATGCTTTATTTAAATGTCCTTTTTTATTTGCTCCATATCTTATCTATTGTTTATGATGTAATACAAGTTTTTTATGAGGTTGTCTTTGATAATATCAGCCCAATGAGGTCATTCTACCTTTGACATCCTGCAACCACAGATTTTTTTTGGCTTATTTGGCACTGATCATATACTATGTTGGTATGTAAAACTCAAGGTTTTCTGTGTCATATGTATCTTTGAAATATACTTCAAATGCTTTTATTAAAGTCACAGATCAGAAAACAAAAGTATTCACCCAATTACAGATAGTATTCTGTAATTTCACCCTGCTAGGAAATATGTGTAAAAGTCAAACATACTTCTAAAAATCAGATTTGTTCTCACACTACTATTAGTGATACTAAGGATGGAAATGAAATAATTTAAAATAGTAATTAGAGTTGATAATAAATGTGAAAAATGCATTTCAGTTAATATATACAACAATTGGCTTTCTTCCTTTTTTTTTTTTTTTTGGCATAATGCAGATTACCTCTGTTTGTTACTTCTGAGGAAAGTATTTTCTGATTCTATTCTGAAGTTTTACTTTGATTTGGATCTATAAATTTTCTTCATGGGTTGAGGATGCTTCAATGATTTTATATGTAGTTCTTTATTTATAGGGAGGAGAAATATTTTTCTTTATTCATTTTTTAATGAATGCAAAGAGTCTATTTCAAAATATGTCTACTTCCTCTATTCTTGCTCTAAATCTTACTCTTATGGCATTTAAAATTACCTGCAGTGCTGCCTGATGGTCTTACCCTAAAAAAATAAAATAAAAAATGTTCTTCTGGCTTTTCTTCTTCAAGTGTTTGTTTCTGACAAAGAAAGTTTTAGAAAGTGGAAAGTGTATATGATGGCAATTCTCATTTGTATTTTAAAGGGAGGGTGACTCTTCATGCGAATCTATTCAGTAAAAATTTACATGATGGAAAATGAGGAATAAACTGCTTTTCTGCATCGTGAAATCCATGTAGTGTTTTATGCAGCTGTAAAATAGACAACTGCTTCACATAAGGCACACGGATGCCAAGCAAATCTAAATAGCATCCTATTTGCTCCCAAGTGCTAGGAAGCACACTTGAATAGCATTAGAAGACAAATCTAAACTAATCTATGGGGTTTTATTTTATAAAAACATATCTGCCCTCTGCTCTAGAGGAATCCTACCTTGGGAATGGAAATGTACCTGTAGAGTATCCCTGATTTTATTAAAACTATTCCCCCTCTTTATTCAAAGAAAAACTGATTATTTTGGAGTGTGGTGATCTTTTTCAATTAGTTTAAGGGAAAAGGTCTGTATCATCAAAATAGGAAAGTAACTGTCAATTACCCTATTTGGAAATAGATATATACAATTTTTTCTCCCCTAAAGTATAATCAGATGCTTATGAGTAAAGCTGGTTTGTCTGTTAAAACACATGGGATTTCAAACCTGTGCCCTGATCATTTTGTATCTCATTGGCATTTGAAAGCTTTCAAATACTATTTTCTTTACTTGAGACAAAGAGTGTCTGAGCCCATGGAGGTAAGCACCATTGCATGACCTCTAAAACCTAGGTATCTTAGCCTCATAGTTTACATTATCAAACTCTTAAAAGCTTCAGCACCTCTTTGGGTCTCCCAGTGCCCCTCTCAAGCTCCATCACAGTTGATGGGATCAAGCCCATGCAGATTTCATAAATCAAAGAAAAAAAATCCAATATTGAATTATAAAGCCTTTTACTACTCAGTACTTTCCTAACTAATCTTAATTTTCTATAACCCCTCTCATTATTTTTCCAATAGTTTATATATGTGATTATTTTAGGTATTATAGGTAAAATTTTAATTAAAAAGCATAATTGCAAATTAGTATCAAAGTATTACTATTTAAAATACTTCATTGCTTTGAATATGGCTAAACCTAATACACTTCAAAAAATGGTTTCTTTGCAAACATTTTATATGATAATTTTTGAAGACATTATTATTAGGGTTTTTGCTTAAAGTGCTACATGCAAATCAGCAGAGTTAAAATGAATGAATATAATAAAAATACCAATCTGGTGGCATGCTTTGGATGGCTAGTACTAGAGAAAAGACACTAGCATCATACTTCTAATAATTAAGGTATTTTACTATGAATAAGTAAGCCCATTTGGGAGCTATGGGGGCACTGGGAAAACAAATCATTGGTTCCCTAATAAGGGAAGCTATTACAGTTTAAATATTTAACCTATGACTTATACAGACACACCATTTTGTTGGCATTCGGTAAATAGGTTAGTGAAGTGTCTCACTGTTGAGAACTGAATTTTTAAAATATTTTAAAAAACAGAATCTGTTTACTATACCTCTAGAGCATATAAGCCATTTGTTCAACCTGGAACAACCTATGCCCTCCTTAATGTCAAAATTCAATCTCTTTAATCTTTAAATTTCTGTTTTATATCCCCTTTTCTCTAATATATACCCCAGATTAATACTACCAAGCTTCAATCAAAATAAATACAAACTTTAGCAATCATCTATATAAAACAGAAAGACTCAAGATTCTGTTGAAGTTGTCAAATGTTATGTAACATGTCCTATGATCTGACTTTGTCAATAGAATCTAAACTCTTTTAAGATATGAATTCAGGATCCTATTTCCTTTAGCAATTAACACAAGACACTTCATATACAGCAATTATGCATAGAAGATAAAAGGTAGCATCTAGATGTTGAGCTAAAAATTGGGGAAACACTCTTCATGTCCTTAAATACTTCCTATCTTTATTCTCTCATTCAGTATAAGCACTAACATTCATAAGTGAAATACAATATTCTTTCCCACCTGGATATTGATCTCACATTTAAAAAATAGAATTGGAAACTTACATTATAAAATGTGTCCCAATTAAACTGAGCTCAAGCCTAAAATATCCTATGCACAAATCTTTTAACAGTATGGTCATTGAAATTCATCTAATTTAAGCCAGTGTTAATCTTAAGGCACATTCTAATTTTAGGAAAATTAAAATGTGAAAATAGTGTATCTTAGAATTGAAAAATCTATTAGATGTGTTTTTGTGTATTGGTACATCACATCTTGCATGTCTATTTTCTATATATGTATACACATATGTCTCAGTTGAATATATACCTAAATGTATATTATACATCATGATATGTGTACTATCAATTTACATTGTAAACACATTTTAGAATGTGTATGTTTTGTTTTTATTAACTCCACTTTAAAAGTAAATTCACATATAGTAATTGTTATTAAGAAAAAAAGTAAAGGAAGATGGTATGGGGGGATAAATAATGATAAAAAAATGAAAAAAAAGTAAAAATACAAATTACATTATATGTAAGATCTAAAAATAAATTTTTCTCCTCCCAAAAATCTACCTGTAAAAATTATAAAAATTATTAATTTTCTTTAAGAAACAATCACATTTAATCAATAAAATTTGTATATTTGCAATCAGTCATAATGAGCTAATTTTGTATTTTTCTAATTAATTATTTCAGGATATAGAAAAATATATCAATAAATATAGGTAAATAGTTTTAGTTTCTGAAATCTCATGTGGTATTTCAGCATAAGATATGAATGTTTTATTGTGTACTTCATACCATTGGATAATATGGCTCAACTTTATGAAAATATATTTCTTTGATTGAAAAAAAGAATGTTTTTCTTTATCTGAAAAAAAAAAATTGTCCTTAGTATAATAGGAAATGTATAGAGCTCTAGGACTTTCTCCCTAAATCAAAGTTTTTCCCTGAATGCCATTTAAAAAAAAATTAATAGTTTTTATTTTTTAAGCAATTATAGACATAGAGAAATTGAGCAAGAGTTTCCTTATGCCCCTTTCAGTTTCCCCAATTATTAACATCTTACATTAGTGTGATACATTTATTCAATTGATGAGTCAATATTTATATATTATTATTAACTAAAATTCATGGTTTACATTGGGGTTTCCTCTTTTTGTTGTGCAGCCTATGGATTTTGAAAACTGTACCCACTATTACAATATCATAGAGAATAATTTTACTGCCTTAAATGTCCCCTGTGCCCCACCTACTTGGTCTCTTTTTCCACCCCTGGAACCATTGATCTTTTTACTGTCTCCATAGTTTCTTCATTTCCAGAATGTCATGTAGTTGAAGTTAGTGTTTGGCTTTTTCAAATTGGCTTCTTCCAATTAGCAATATATATTTATGGTTCCTCAGTGTGTTTTGCAACCTGATAGATCATTTCTTTTTATCTCTGAATAATATTCTATTGTATGAATATATCTATTTTGTTTACCTAGTCACATATTGAAAGACAGCTTGTTTTGGTCATTATGTCTAAAGCTGCTATAAACATTCATGTGCAGGTATTTGAGTGGATGTAAGGAGCAAAATGGGTGGATCATTTGGTAAGACTATATTTTGTTTTATAAAAAAAACTACCAAGCTGTCTTCCAAAGCAGCTGTACTATTTTGCATTCCTGAGAGCAAAAGCATTCCTATTGCTCCACATCCTCAGCGATGTGGGGTGTCACTGTTTTGGACTTTTGTCATTCTCATAGGTATGTAGTGGTATCTTATTTTAATTTGCAATTCCCTAATACAAATGATGGTGAGCATCTTTTCAAGTGCTTATTTGTTCTCGGTATATCTTCTTTGGTGATGTCTATATTCAGGTCTTTTACCTACATTTTTACTGGGTCATTTGCCTTCCTTTGTCTGAGTTTTAGAGTTCTTTGTATATTTTGGCTCTAAGTCTTTTATCTGATATATTTTACAAAGATTTTTCTCCCTCTCTCTGGCTTGTCTTTTCATTTTCTTAAGAAACTATTACTTTAGCCCTGCCCAGCATGGCTCAGTGGTTGAGCATCAACCTAGGATCCAGGAGATGGAGGTTCCATTCCTGGTCAGGATCCCCAGTAGGGGGCGTGCAGGAGGCAGTCGATCAATGACAAATCTCTAATCATCAATGTTTCTATCTCTCTCCCTCTCCTTCCTCTCTCTAAAATCAATAAAGAAATGTATGTATATATATATATATATATATATATATATATATATATATATATAAAGAAACTATTACTTTAAATAATAATCTTTTAATATTTCCTATAGCATTTGCAGAGTTAATTTTTAACAGTGTCAATTTGTGTTACAACTAAGTTTAGTACAATTCATTTTATTCACTTGAGAACATTTACACTAGATCTTCCTTAAATTCACATTGTCTTTAAGGGACCCTGGGCTTTAGGTAAATAAGTCTTTAACATTAAAATGCTGGTAATTATAGTAGTTGGAAATCTGACCACCTGCAAAATAAAAGTGAGGAGTAATCCAGTAAGATTGTCTTTGCAGGGTATTTGTGACCTTTATTTTTTATACTAGTTAGGGAATACACTAATTAACCATAAATACTCCTATAGCAAGGACGTTTATGAGAAATGAGTTTTAACCCTGAAGCATAACAGTATTAATCATGATTTTTTTTAAAAGAAGAAAGACCACAGTGACTTTTATTCTTTAACTCCAATCTTTATGCATGCTCTTCAGAGGCTTTCCGCCTGCAGCTTAAGTACAATAAGAAACAAATGTAGAAATTTATGATACATTGCATGGGAGAAAAGAGGTGATTCACCCAATTTCAAAGAAGGCATGATAAATTTGGGAATAAGTTTCAACAGCTTTTCCTGCCAAGACTGTGATCCCAATTTCGAGGGATTCTGAACTCTATGCTTAGAAGTAACTGTTAGCCCAGGCTATAGATTCCCCAAGGGTTTGCTTTGGTGTGCAGTGTTTCAAATGTTATTGAATGCGCTGAAACATTAAAAAATAGGAGATTTCACATTAACATCAACTTTTCTAGAACCCCTCTTAAAATAATCACTTATGGCAAAGGTCAATGACATGAGTAATAGCTACTTTTTAGACAGGCAGTCCTAAAATTTGCCGTTGAAACTCCACTGCTACCCCATTCCTCACCTCTCCCTTCACTCATTTTGTTATATGTAGGCACCTGTAGATACATAATTTTGCAACCCCTACTCTTGATAATACATTTTACTAATGGTCTCTTGAATTCTATAAATGATACAGGTTTTTTAAAATTTGAAATCTGGCCTTAAGGTATTATTTTTCTAGAACATAATTAATATGTAGCAAAGTCAGCTTGACCATTTAATGACTGAAAAACAGTATCTACATATGAAAATCTATCACTTTCAGGTGCAAATGTCAAGTAAATACATATAATTTCATCAGATGTGCATAAATCTATGAATTTTACAGGGAATGATGATTTTTTTAAAAAGAAAATGCCATCATAACAAATATTATGTTTATTTAGTAGTGCACATAAAGTTTAGAATTTATAAAATGGAAACATATGTAATGTATTTATGCAATAATTATTTATTGAACACATTATATGTCAATCACTATGCAAGGTGCTAAAATAAAGAACTGTAAACATGCTAAAAATTACCTTATCTGGAAAACTGTGGTGAAATTTGTAATTTTCTTGGGAACTCTTGTATCTAATTTTTAAAATGTAAAATACTAGTTGATATTGCCATACCAACTGTAGAGAAATTCTCTTTATTGAGGCATTTTTCCCTCTTAAACTGCATTTTTCAGAGTGCATTTATTACCTAGCAACCAAATCATAAAAAAACTAATGTTAGATCTTAGATTGATATGTTTTTTTGCTTGCTTTGGTATAAAATATTTATTATAATGAAACCCTTAGAAATTTCCTCCACAACAACAAAGGATTTAAGAATTATTGTACCAGCTTGCTCACTTCAGGAAATCACATTTCAGCTTTCAGGGATTCCTGATTGATATTCTTTGAAGTTCTGAAAATACCATGCTAGTAAATGACACCCCACAGACTAAAATCATCTTTTCATCTGTGGAACTATAGGCCAACGTAGTATAAACCTTCACATGACAGACTGAATATACCTTACTTTGGAGTCAAATGACAGTATCATTTGTTCACAGTAGAAGTCTCAGCACTGCCTCCAGTAAGAGACACTTAACTTGGGCAGTTCTTTCCAATTAGCTTTCCTTAAATTTGTGTACAAACTTGTGAAACCCTTTTACTTACTTCTATGCACAAATACCACTCTGAAACCTGTCTTATGACATCAAAATACGGTTAACGTCAACCTTGAGAGGCAGCTCAGTGGTCAAGTCCTTGGGCTCTGAAGCCAGATTGGCTAAATTTGAATCTTGACTCTTTCTGTCTTAGCTGTGTGATCTTTGATGCATTACCATGTAAACACTCTGTGCCTCACCTGCCTCATTCATAAAATGTAGATAATGATAGCACCTATTTCATAGAGATGATTTGAGATTAAAATGAGGTTACTCAGGTAAGGCAAGTAGAGTAAAGAACAGAGTACTCAATAGGTGGCCTCTATGATTATAAAATTTATCTTCTGCAGAGTCAAAAACCCAAGTGAGACCTTGATCATGCTTGATGACCTTTACATTTAATGTGTAATGACTTCCTGCACCATTTCCAAGAGTGAAAAGCTTTCTGCTATCTTCAGATCTCCAACTCTACCTTTCACTTTCATTAGTTGACCTGTTGGCCTACTCACTGAAATGATCAATTGAGGCCTGCTAAAGGGAAGTCTTTCAGTGCCCTCTTTTCCATTTATAAATGCCTCTGAGTTATTGTGCTCCTACTCTAAATTTGCCATTGATGTTTAGGGAGAATAGTCCCCCTTCCTTATCAAAGCTAACTACTCTGCTTGTTCTCTTCATTTTATTCTCTCTTCCCTTCTCTGAATTCACCAAGTGTTCACTCTCCTGTCAGCAACTATATAGTCTGTAACTGTCCCCCAACTCACTCTTCTTATTTATAGCAACTGTATGTCCAAATTTCAGGGACAATCTTACTTTATAGCTGTTGTAGATAAATTGGCATGATTATTGTTTGTTATTTTACTTTAATAGTGTCCCAATTTAGGCAATAAGTTACAGGGTCTTTCTATTGTAGGAGACAAATACATCTATGCCTTCCATTGCCTGAAACAATTAAATATAAATATTTGTGTTATTTTTTTTAATCCTCACTGGAGAATATGTTTCTACTGATTTTAGAGAGAGAGGAAGGAAGAGGGAGAGAGAGAGAGAGAGAGAGAGAGAGAGAGAGAGAGAGAGAGAGAGAGAGAAAGACATTGATCGGTTGCCTCCCATATATGCCCCAACTGGGGATCAAACCCATAACCCAGGTATGTGCCCTGACTGGGAACTGAACCCGAGACTCTTTGGTCCACTGGCTAATGCTCCAACCAACTGAGCCACACCAGTCAGTCCTAAATATTTATTTTTTTCTTTATCATTAATACCTGATCATCTTATTATGATTCCTACTTTCATTCTTCTCAGCCTTTTAAATAACACCCTAACCTCTAAAGATACTACTTTTTATTCTTTTACTTTTCCTCTCTTTTCTACTTTCTCTTTACTCTCTTCAATATTTCAATCACTTTCTCTGTTTGAGAGTCTCCAATATATATCTATATTTCAAACAGTCTACTGAGTCAGAGTTCTAAAATCTTAACCTCTGCTGCACATCTTCTTCTATATGTCATGCCTGCTCTTCAAACCCAAATCAGGTTTTTCAGCTTTTAAAAATCTAAAATAATCAAATAGTCTGCTTTCTTGTCTGTAATGTCTGCTATTTAAAATTCACTCTTACTTTATGGCCAGAATAATTTCTCTGAAGCTCAGATTGCATAGAAAGCAACCATTTCTAAAACCTTATTCTGAAATTCAAGGCCCTTAATAATATGGTTCAAACAAATTTTTAAATGTTTCATTGTAGAATCACATCTGGTAGGATTCAGTTTTATCCTGTTGTATTTGAATATACAATTTTTTTTTTTTTTTAACATACATGTGTTTTGGGAAGGGGCCAACTAGGACACGAGTTTTTCAGAAGCTTATAATAAAACACTTGTGGATTTTAAGAATGATGGACCTAGGAGGTGCATGAAATCAGGAAGTCTGGACAATTGAGTATCTTATATTCAGAGCTTTGAGGAAGTGGGCACTATGAGATTTTGCAATTGTTGTGATGACAGCTGGAGTCCTCTGCTTGTTAAACAATGGGACCATGCTGAATTGTGCATGGATGTTTTCTGACCAGCATGTTAGGAACAACCTAGCCAGAAAAGTTAATCATATTTCTTGATATTTCTGTATGATTTGACAAAGTGAGTTCTCTCTCATTTCCTCAGTTGGCTTTCAACTCATCTCATTTTTCTCTTTAACTCACTGGCTTCATTATTTGTGCTTCCTCCCACAGCATTCAGTCTTCCCCCAAATTGCCAGTCTAGATTAATCTCATTATGTCTCATGGTTTAAACAGAATCCACATGGTATGGAACTTCAAAATTAATAATTAGAGTCCTGACTTCTCCTCTGAGATCCAGAGTAATAGAACCAATTACCTTCTCAACATTTCCACTTGGATGTTTAATAAGCTTCTCAAAATTAACAGATATAAAAGATAAGTCTCAGTTATGCTACACTTGCCAAACAGAGAAACAAAACAACTTTCTTCATGTGATCTTCTCATTTAGTAAATGCTGCCACCCTTACCCACTTTTTATAGACCAAAAATCTAGGATTAGTTTGTGATTCTTCTTTCTACTCCATAGCCTATCCAGACCAAAAATTGCTGAAAGGGCAACCTTCAAAATATAAATCAAACATAAAATACTGCTCCCACCCTAGGTTAAGCCATATTCATCATATGTGCAATACTGAAGACTTCTGTTTCTTCACTTACATGCTTTTCTCCTAGAGTCTATTCCTCACAGAGCAGCCACAGTATTTTAAAAATGTGCATATAAGATCACATTTTCTGTTCAAACCCTTCAAAGGTTTTCCTGCACAAATAAATGAAAATCCCAAATCCCTGCTATGCTCTTTAAGGTCCTATGTAATCTTTTCCTACCTACTCTTTGAATTTCTTAACTATAATTCTTTCCTTAAATCATTCTGCTCCTCCCACACTGGTATTATTACTGCTTTTCAAACACATAAAGTTGTTTGTTTTTTCAGGGCCCATATATTATTTCTACCTTTACATCTTTTCTTGGTTTGCTCCATTGCTTCATTCAGATCTTTGGTCAGATGCCTTCTTCCTCAAAGGGTTATTTTACTCTATCAAAAGTCATCAATACCTTTTATTATTTTGTACCTCTATGCTTTTTTTTTTTTTTTAAATAGAATTCACTATAACTTGCCTTGTATATATATATTTATTTATTTGTTCATTGTTCAAGTCTTTCAATAAAAAGTTTCTATGTGAAATTTTATTAAACTTAGTCCAAAATATATCATCAATACTGATAATCAATGGCTGGCACATAATCGGTGCCCAATAAGTACATTTGAACAAATGTCAAATGAACTATAGGCGGGAGACTTTCTTCAATATGTATCTTGGCATTATCACAAAATCTTTGTTTTATAAAGGGCTCTCTGCCTTACTCAATATGGAATCTCATGAAATTCTTGTTGCAAATTTGAGTTGAGGCTATGTTTATTATAATTTTTAAATCTCAGTTTTAGAAGAATCCACAATATTTAATAATTCGTATGTTACTGGAATTCTTTCTACAAAATCTTCTAAGCTTATGTTTGAATAACTTCATTTCTGAGACCCAATATCTAATAGTCTTAACCATTAGAAATTACTTTGTATTTTCAATTATTCATTTACTAAATACATATTGAATTATCTAGGCTCTGAGTTCCAGTGATTTCAACATATTGGTCTTAGTTTATCTTTAAACATCATTTCCTATTAGAGGCAATTAATTATATTTCTGTACTTTGCCTAAGAAAGCTTTTTATTTAAAAATATTTTTCCATATTTCCTGGAAGGCACAGAATGGTTAGTTAAGGCTGCTTGAACACAGGGCACTTGACATTTTTACTCGGGGACACTTGACATGGTCACTTCCAAAACCCCCACACCATTAGAGCTGAAAATGTTTTGTCCCCTTATATTTATTTTTTTTAAAAAAAGCAAGTAATGTGCATAGCAGATGTCCCATGCTTTCCATGAGCTCCACACTCTCTTCATCCTTACTCTTAAGCTACACCTTTCCCCCCACCCCATTCCTAATGCTCACTGTATTTTGAGCATACCTTGGGGATGGAAATCAGAGTGTGACTGAGAGCCACTGACCTCTCTGTTGCACCTATTATTTGGTTCTAAAAGTTAATGGCTTTTAAATTTCAACCTATAAAAACATCTTCTGTGTCAAAACAATGATAATTAGTTTGGCCCTTCCAAACCATTATCTTTTATCTCTTTCCATGAATAAAATATGTAACTACTGTAATATATCATGAAAGGCCCCTCGGTATCTCACCCCAACCTTCTTTCTGTTTGTTTCTCCTACAAACCCTCTCCCATCCCCTGGCTACATATACTGCTCCCTTTGGTCCTTCTAAACCTTCGCAAGCAGTCTTGATATTCATTTGCTTCCTGCTTTAGGTTCACATGGCAAGTTTCAACCCAAAGGGCAGTTTCTCTGGAAAGGCTCCCTCAACTCCCACAAAAGTTTACTATCCTTTCTCCTGTCCAACCGTTACCATTTCTACCCACCTCCATATGACACCCTTCCCGCTGTGTCGTCATCCTTGATATGCATGCTTATCTTTCTTCTAGTATGTAGGGGATGTTAAAAGCTATGTCCATAGTGAGCAAGCTATTATTATTTTTTGGACAGTGTTGAGGATATAAAAATGTGAATTACATTGCAATGCACTTATTGGAAAGTATGGTCCAAGATGCGTCTCCAGTTCCAAGGTGTCAGCAAATAGTAAAGGCTAGAGAGCGAGATCTACGTCCACCGTCTTTTATAGGAGGCACAGCTATGCTGGACCAAACTTGGCATAAATCACTGCAACAGCCAACCTCAAGAGCTTCTCCTGTCTGATGGAGAGCGCATTTTGAATCTATTGGCACAAGGTATATGTGCGATTACTGTTTAATGATTGTGTAATTGTGTTGGATTTCCTCTTGCTCCTTTATCACTTAGGTAGAAAAGGTTAAGGAAAGAACAGGGTGTAATGTATTCTGGTGAGCAGATATATAACAAAGGCTTATTTTTTCACTTTATTTCTTCCTAGTTATTTGATTCTCTCCTTAGAATAAGTGGAACAATAGTCAACTAACTATAGTGTGATTCAGAGTGCTATTGCACTGGCAAAAATCAGAAAGGCCAGTTGTTCGCTTGAGTCACAAAATAACTTTTTTCACTCTTTCTTTTATGCACTTATTCATTTATTCACTGAGAACCTTTATGTACCGGATTATGTAAGAAGACTAACAAAATCACTGACTTCACGGAGATTTTATTTAAGTAAAGTCATAACTATAGAGATTTATAAGCCATAATAATCAAACAACGACTGTAAGTAATCATAGCTATATTTCTGAATTTTAGAATCCTCGTTATTTATGGAAGAGACTGACTACCTCATTAGGTAGTCATGTTTTCCTGGGCATAGAACTAAACTATATTTCCCAGGCTCTTTTGCAGGTACGCATGGCTGTAGACGAAGTTCTAGATGATAGAGTATGAGCAGGTATTATATGTATTACTTATAGACGTGACCCATGAAAACCTCCCATGTGTGATGCTCCATGTTATTTCCCTTTCTGCCTGACAGAAGCGAAGCAGCACAGTGAGACTGGAAGCCAAATAGCTGTAGATGATAGAACCACTATGTGAGAAGGGCCTAGGTCTCAGAATCAGCACCTGATAGAAAGACATCCAGTCTTAGAGGTTACTCTTCTTTATTACATAAGCAAGAAAGAAACAACAGGCGTTTTGAAGGTTATTTCTTTAAAGGGTTAGTGTTATCTTCCTAACAAACTATTCTTTGCTTACAGCCCCCTCTTCCATATGGAATATCATCAAAATCCCAAGGCTTAAAAGAGTATAGAATATTTACATTCAAGCCACAAGAAAAGGGACACTGGAGATACGATAATCCTCCCCCCACCCCCGCCCCCAGTTAGATTGAATGGAATGGGATAGGTAATGATATGAATTAAAACAGAATAAGTCCTTGTGGCCTGCTATAAGAAAGAAAGGAAAACATGAAGATACTTATTTGGAGCCTAAGAAAGACAATTCTCAATAAAGAAAAGTATTATGTGGTTTTTCCTGCATTTCTGGAATAAAAGCTATATGGGAGAAGGGAGTCTGAGAGTAGGTTTCCATTCATTTTGTGTATATGCCAAGGCTTAAAATTCTGCCTGCCACAAAGTAGGCACTCTATAAAAATATATTAAATGAATGAGTGAATTTTTAATACTTAAAGCCTCCCAGCCTAATCATGATAATGTTCTTATTAAACATAAACATATTCTAATGTGACAATTGATTACAGAACTGGTATCATAATTGCACAACAGGTTCTCCCATTTCCAGTGAACATCTTTAAGCATGTATTATCTTAATATAACTAATTATCTTAATATAACTAATTAACTAATATAACTAATTATCTTAATATAACTAATCATCAAGAATTCTTAAGGGTCACTCCAAGTCCAGCATCCAAAGAAGACATACAGATGGCCAAAAGACAGATGAAAAAATGCTTAACATCACTAATCATCAGTGAAATGCAAATAAAAGTGGACCTTAATATAATAAAGGACAGTTATTTAAAGTGTAGATAATTCTTCTAAATGATTTCAACCCTATTAATTTAAAATTTTATATTTAGTTGTTTTTCCTGCCCCAAAGCATGGAGGAGGTCTTTCACCACCAGAACTTTCAGTGGAAAATTGAGAATGTATTATTACTAATCTAAGCTTTAAGGCTTCCATGCACATGTTGAGAGAAAGCTTAATGAGGAGTAATTTATAAGACTGCCTCATTAAGGAATTATTGGAGAGATAGAACTGGAACATTCTGACTCTTCACATGACAACGTAATAAAAACAAAATAGCAAACACTGGCTATTTGCATCAACCCTTGGCCTTTAGATGATATACTTCTCATATGGTAAGCGTGTGACATTGTTCTGGCATCTGTGTTTGTCAGCTAAGCATAGCATCAGTACTCTGTTTCCACTACTGGTAAGAGGCAGTCTTTTCTAAACTAGTATTTGAAAGTCAATACATTTTTGACCTTTCAGCAAAGGTTCCAATGAATTTTGTTTTTAATAGATATGAAGTGGCACAACATAGGAAACATTGTGTGTGTTTCTGTGTGTGTGTGTTTGTAAACAAAATATATTAGAAATAAATAGCTCTGTGAAAGCTTGAAACACTTGTTTTTAAATATGAGGTAAACTCAACATGTTCAGATATGATCTTATCTTATCTTCAGCAAGATAAAATCAGTAAAACTTGATATAGTAGCCAAAGAATGTGACACTAAAGATAAAGGTTTCTGCCCTGGCTGGTGTAGCTCAGTTGGTTGGAGCAGTGCACCAAAAGGTTGCAGGTTTTCATGGTCAGGGCACATACTTGGGTTCTGTCCCAATAGGTGTTTCTCTATTACCTCTCTCCCCCTTCTCTCCCTCCCTCCCTCCCTCCCTCCCTCCCTCCCTCCCTCCCTCCCTCCCTCCCTCCCTCCCTCCCTCCCTCCCTCTCATCTCTCTCTCTAAAATCAATAAAAACACCCTCAAATCAGGAAAAAAATCTGAAAATTCCAGAGATTATAGAATTTTTGATATTTTGCTAGGAATTTCTCTCAAAGAGGAACGGATGTTTTTCCCCCATCATAATCAGCATCATCATCACTACTCATGGTTGACAGACTTGGACAATGCCAAGTACTACAAGGACTTACTTTCTAATATGAAGAGCAAAGGATTGATTGATTAAACCCTATGTGGCTCTTTTTCTGTGCCAAGCACCATTTTTCAGTGCTCTATAAATATTAACTTATTTAATCCTCCTCAAAACCATATAATGTTAGTCCTATTATTATCCCATTCTACTGATAGAAAAACTGATATATAAATTGTCCCAAGGGCACACATCAAGAAACTGTCAGGTCTGGGGTTTGCACTCAGACATTAAGCTGCTTTCAACTGCTTTATTGACAGAACACCTACAGTCTCATTTGTCCAACATGTTTTAAAACTAACAGAGATGGATATATTAAAAGCACATTGTTTGACTAGATATTAATTCTTTCATTTATTTCCTTGCTATTAAGTACAATGATATGTATTCCTTTTCTTTTGCTCATGTTTCCAAATGTCTTAAACTTCATCAAATGTCTTGGGAAAGTGTTTGATCATCTCCTGCAGTTGAGCAGTTCAAAAAGTATAAATATTTAAACTTATATTCTCATTAATGTGAATGATTCTATTCCAAGAAGTGTTTGTACAATCTCATTATGTGGGTAACAAAAAAGACCTTCCCATGAGAGAAATATTTCATTCTTGTGCTATTAAAATATGAGAAAAATCATTTTAAAAGGCAGCATAAGATTCACAATTTGTTATAATTTTAGAAATTTGATTGTTACTGTTGCAAAAAAAGAGAGTACTAAATTAGAAATTAAATGATTTGCCTCTAGAAAACAAAAAAGAAAGTATAAGCATGTTTGGGATGAAACCAAATTGCATATTTTTTGGTGAATCCAATTTTACGTTTAATGCAATAGCATGATTACCCTGATTTGTGCAATGGGCTCATCTTTCATGTAAATAGATTGATGTGAATGGCTATAATTCTTGGTCTTCATTATAAAAGATTCTTCTGTAAACCTTTGAACTCAGCCCTTGTTTCAGAAAGCAGTGGTTGATGAAACTCTCATCAAATAATGAGATGTTGGTTTGTCTCAGGCCTTCATAAGCAATCCTTCAATGCACTGTTTAAAATCTTAAAATTTGCAGTTTTTAGCAAATTGAAAGACCAGGCAGGTGAGCCATATTTTCTTTACCAGTAAATATTCTCATGTTAGAACTTTAATATAAAGCATTAATTATGGCTTCTGAGATGGTACAACAGTTTTATCAAGTTTACTCCTCTCAAGGCTGTCAGGGCACACTTCTGAGCCATTTGTTGTGTTTGTGGCAGGATAAAACTCGTATCAGCCTCTGACCTAATGTATCCAGTTATAGACTCTTCAGAATCAGCCATTTAGTGGAAACATGGCACCAGCTCCCATATCTGGGACGTGGCCAAATTTCACTGTCACCGGAATTCAAGACTGGGTTTATATGCGTATTCCTCTTTCTGTCCAGCTTTCCTTTAATAGGAAGTATAGACTATAGAGTCCAAACTGTTGTATAAGAGATACGAATATCTTCAACATGGTTTCTAGGTAAAAGTTAACCTTTACTTAAATATTACTTTTTTCATGTGTAAGAACCCTTGAAGGGAAAAACAAATAAAATTAACCCAAACCCTAGCAGTGAATCGCAGCATGCAAAAGCATTTTCTAACATCATTTTGTTTTGTTTTTGGGTTTTTATTTTGGTCATATCATTACCAGTGTAATAAGTAATGCTTTAAAATGAAGCAATACCCTCGCCTATTGTGCAGTTCTGGGTGGAGATCTACAAATGAGACTAACAAACACTGCACTTGGCTATATTATTATCTCAAATTAATTTTCTGCATAAAGGTTGGTTCTGCTTTATATGGTCATTTCTAAAATGTGATTACATTTTAAATCTTCCATATGCTATGATTTTCATTTTTGTCACTTCTGTACATTTAATGCTGTGATGCTTGTTCTGCTGATATCTCTACAAATGTCAAAGTGTTTGTTATATTAGAGAAATATGAAGCATAAAATGGAATGAGTTCTGAAAGACCCATTTAAAATAAGATTAATGAGACTATTTGAAAGAATGTATAAGTAATAAATGCTAAATATATATCAGTATTTCATTTACAATATTTTAAATGATTTTACAATTGAAAAAAATTTTTTTAATCCTCATCGAAGGATATTTTTTCATTGATTTTTTTTAGAGAGAATGGAGGGGTGGGAGGAGTGAGGGAGGAGAGAGAGAGAAACATCGATGCAAAAGAGACACATCCACGGGTTGCCACCCACATGTGCACAGAATGGGGATGGGGATTGAGCCTGCGACTGAGGTACATGCCTTTGACCCACGACTCTTTGGTCCATGGACCAATGCTCTAACCACTAAGCAAAACTGGCCAAGGCTACAAATGAAATTTTAAAGAGAAATGTCTGCATAATTTATCTTCATGGAAGTGCTGATTGGTTATCATCATAACCAAAGGTTTGTAAACAGTTACCAACAGAATCTAGAAGTAGAGTTTATGAATTCCCATAAAGTCTTTAAAATAACCCTCAAAATTTAATACCTTAAGTAATTTAACAAAAAAATCAATACAGTGCTTCTTGACATTCTTTATAGAAAATTGAGTTCAGAACCAAAGAGAACTCTGTGGCCTGGGAAATAAATTGAGTCTTAAACCATAGGTCATATTACATATAAATTATAAAATGTATTGTATCGGTTCATTTCAGTTTTTTGAAATCACATTATGTAAAAGTATACAACAGAAGAGCACCATTTACTCTGAAGTTGTGAGGCTGTACAGAACACCTGATGGGTATGCTAGATAACGTTGGGTATGATTTCTAGGCATTGCAACACCATTTTAAGTGTATGGTTTTCCCTACTGGCTGATATGGATGCCAAATGGACCTACATCCATGTACCATTTCAAATGCTTTATAGCTGTTCTGAGTTATCCATCTTCTAGGCATCTTAGAAAATGTGTGTGTGTGTGTGTGTAAGCCAACAAGAAAGCGAGCAAGAGAAACAGTGAGAATTTAGAATTTTGTATATTTTGTGTTGTTACAAAACACATAGAATCAATAAACAGGGTTTTGTAAACTATAAAGTCAAAACATTGTAAGATATATTTTGAGTTGTGACCAGTTGTAAAAATGGAGATAAAGAGTATAGCCGAGGAAGAAGAGATTCCACATATATGTGAAAATGAAATGATAGTGTCATATTCCCCTAATGGTTCCTGGGATAGTGCACTTTATTACTGCATATCAGAAATTAAGAGAAGCCCATTGACAAATAAAGTGAATATAGAATTCATGTCAACTGGCTGATGAAATCATCATCACAACTTCCAAGAACCTGAAAATAAATCACATTGCTTTATGCCCAGTTTGAATACATATGTAAACCAATCTATCACCAAGACAGTCTCAAAGCAATTGTCATAATAAAAGCAGTCAGGTACCACACAACATATTTATTGTTTTAAAATTTATTTTGCAGAAGAATTATGCATATTTTTCTAATTGCCATGCTTAAGTGTATCAATCTTTTCTCAGAATATTAGTCAAATGGTGAAATTACTTTTCATTGAATAAAATCACTGTTCTTACTGAGAAATCAAGAGCCACAAAATAAATTATACTATGCCATTCAAAGTTGCTTTAAAATGATGATTTTCAGAGTAGTTTGTTATTTCTTATTTTTTTCACTAAAATTTTAGTTTTAGAGCATAAAAAACATTATTATAAATGCTAGTAATGCCAGATTCATATGTATTAGTATGCATCAAGTAGTTTCCCCCTCCCTAAAAACAGGGTCCAGCTAACTTAATATTCAAATCTCTTGCATTCCTAAAAACAGGATTTTAGAAGAGACAGTTCATAGTGGGATTACATCTTATTCAGACATTATTTAGGTATATATGATTAACTACAAAATAAGACATATTTTATTTAAAAATTTAGGACAAATAAATTTGTATTTGTCATTTAATTTCAACTCCTGAATAAGAAAATTTAAATCAGCTGTAATTTTTGTCCCTAGATAGAAATATTTAAACTAACTTTTTAAAGATCTTGTTTTTTAAGTGAATATAAGGTAATACAAGCATATCTAATTCAATGATGTCTATATCAATATCTTCAGAAAATGAGGGAAAGAAATAATAAGATAATCTGATAACTAGGTTATTTTTCATCTATTGTATGTTTTCTTTATGTTAGTTAGACACTTTATTGGCCTTCTTCTTTAGTTATTTCTCAGTATTTTTCCCAATTGCCTTCAAGAAAAGAAAATTAGGATATCAGATTTTTTTGGAGATAAACTAGAAATCAAATAAGTGCCTTCCCCTTAGGATTTTATATTTATTGATCTAAACATCAATAATTGCTCTAAAATGCTTTTGAATGAACAGTATTCTGGTTTGCTAAAATAGATCATTGCTCAGATCCCCCCCCCCCCCAGTTATATCAATGGCATTTCAAAAGTAAAGGACATTGAGGCAGCAAATATTTCCCTACTCTGCCTCCTTGGGAGGGAGCCTACTTTGGAAGTAAACAGAGTATAAATGGAAAGAGCAAAAGTTATAGAATCCAGTTTAATTAAACATACATGCTATGTGCCCTTGGCAAATTACCTACACTTTCTGGTCTCATTTATGAAATGAGTAAAACAATAGCAAACTTACTAGGTTGTAAACTGAAAATGCATGCTATGGACTGGATGTTTGTGTTTCCCCCAAATTAATATGCTGATGGCTTAACCCCAATGTGCTGGTTTTGGGAAATGAAGCCTTTAGGAAGTAATTAGGTTTCAGTGAGGTCATGAGGGTAGGGACCTGAGATGGGATGGGATTAGTCACTGGGTAAGAAGAGGAACAACCGAGGACCCAGCTGTCTGTGATCTTAGGCTCCCAGCTTCCAGAGCCATGGGAAAGAGAAGTTTACTGTTTAACCAAGCAGCCTATGGTATTTTGTGATAACAACCTGAGCTTGCTAAAGCAAGGAGGTGATGTTGAGAAAGGATAAGATGTAGAAGGCTCCTTGAATTTTATGTTCAAGAGGAAAAAGTATGTTCCTTAGGTTGAAGTGATGAAGTTAATGAGGCTATGCTGAAACTTCTTTCTCTAGAGGAACCGTGATATTTCACATCCTAAATCACTGACTCAGTGGAAGAAAGCCACTAGGCATTAATTAAGAATTTGTATTGTGTCCCCGGTTTTGTGGGAAATTCTCCAGGCCTAAAATAAGGTGGCTTGCCTATATCCTTTCCACACTCAGAAAGCCATGGCTTTGACTTTTGGGTTTTGGCTACATTACTTGGAACTACAACCGGGTTGCGAGCAAGATCAGATTTATTATAAATAAACAGCTTATGAATATGTTTGTGGTTCTGACTATTGGTGAAAAAAATTTTGGCACAGATTAAGATTTGAAAAATAAAAATTTGGCAATGATAATGTACTTTCTTAGAGATGTGGGCTTCTTTGTTTGGTTGGTTGATAGCTGACTGTTTGCTTTTATACTACAGTGAAATTCAACTAGCTTATATTTTCTATCATCCCTGCCATGTGTTTATATATATAGCGTAGAGTTGGCCTGACAAAGTAAGAACATGAGGGGGGAAAAGAAAATAAGAAAAAAGTTTAAATTCTAAAAGGAGTAAATTCCTCAAAAATATTATTTGTGATTAAACTATTTTGTACAAAAATAAAATTAAAATATACAAAAAGACATGATAATAATGCCTTAAAAGAGTCAAGTCCCAGAATACAGCAAACAGCCTAGTATAAGTGAATCAGTGCTGCATTTAAACAGATATAACAGCAAGGGCAAAGCGTCTGGCCAGGAGTGTGATTCAGCCATATGGATGGCGATCACGGACAGCACCTCTGTAGTCACCTCCCTTTCTTTTTCCGTTTTGACCTATACATGGCCTAGGGAAGTTGTAAGGGCTGTTTTTTAAGCACTTCCTACTTCTATAAACATCTGGAATGTAAAATTCTGAAAGTGAGACAAAATTGAGATTATAAAAGATGATACCCAGTATTTCAAGTTATACACTGTAATGGGATACTACTTGATGAGAAAGGTGATAATAAATATGGAGAAATTTTACTTGTCATTCATTAAACTTCTCCTATTGTTCTGACAACTAAGTTACTAAGAAAGTTCTTGGGGGGACTAGTGGAGTGTGATCATTTATCATGGGGTGTGGTCCTTAAATACATGATCACTTAAAAAATATTAACTCTTTATTGGGGAAGGTATTATCTCTATTATACACATAGAAAACAGAAAACACAACAAAATGTAAAATTTCCTTTGAATTCAGCAACACTCAGAAAATAGTAACAATGGGCTAGGACTGAATCTTGGGATTTATAAGGTAAAACACAGGTCATAACCCAGATTAATCATGAAGATCTTTGTAAACATTTTAAGTTAGGTAAGTATGAGCATGCCTACGAACGTATAATATTGACTAGTGGCTTGCTAATTATTTATATCTCAATAAATAACAAAAACAACGTGGAAAACATGTGGCTCTAGGTTCATACCCTGAGCATAATGATACTTGTAGGTTGACACCTTTAGCATTGCAGCTACAGTTTCGTGGTGCCATTTGCACAGACCATGGTGCTCCAAAGAAGCAAAAATAGTTTGAGAGATAATTCAAAATTTCACTGTGACTCTGTTAGCATATAAAATTAGTTGAAAAAAAAAATCACTGAGTTCAGAGAAATACAGTTTCATCTTTCAAGAGAATTACAAAAATGGGAACCATTTATTTCAGGTAGAAACAGCTTTTCCTCGAGGAACATCTCTTCTTAAGTGTCCTTTAAAACACATTCTAAGTTCAGAAGAGACAATTTGCAGCAGAAACTTTACAGGGTTCCTTAGGCTTAACTACACATATACATGCACAGAAGAAAGAGGAAGGGAAAGAAAATCAACTGCTTCCGTCAGAAAAACAAGCACTTTTTCCCCCTGGTGTCCTGTCTTTGGATATGTACTGCCTTGGAGAAATGTATAAATCATTTTTATACATGGAACTGTCTTAGAAAACTAGAGATTTTAGTACAAAGAAATCAATTCACTGAAAGAATGCCCACATGCCCTTGTTTTGAGTTACTATATACACATGAGAGGAACTTGCAAAGGACCCCTGTTTTACAGTGACTGATGTACATCAGCATGGTGGGCTTACAACTTCTCCAGGCCTGAGTTACACTTAGTATTACAAATAATATTATAACAATGCTGAAAATACTGATACAAAACAGCTTTAAGATGATATTTCCAAAAAATATCCCTCCTTTTAAAATTGAACTGTTTAATCCAGGTTTTCTTTTTGAATGTTTCAGCTTTAAAAAAGGTTTTTCAAGAAAATACTAGTGTCTAAAACATCTCTTAAAATGTCTATTAAATGACAGGTTTTCTTAAATAGATTATTTCTTACAAAGCATAATTCAAAAGTCTATCTTCCAGGAAAACAAAATTATAAACTCCAAAAAGTCCAAATCAAAAACATTATTTGTGATACATAGGTCTTCCATATCCTGGGAAAAAATCCTTGATCGTTTCATCATGCTAATTTATTTACAGAATGCAAATACTCTAGTAACACGCATCAACTTTCAGGACAAATAAAACTGAATTTCACAATTAATAATCATAATTTTTCTGTTTTTCTAGCATGACTTAAATATTGCCCGGCCCCAGAGGTATAGCCGCATAAATATTATAGCTTCTAAACTACAGTTGGAAACTTTAGATAGCAGGCTAGTTAAGCCGAGCAAATTGAAGTGTGCCATTTTTCTCTTCTGGCAGGATTACGAACATACAAAGAACGGAAACATTTGGCAAACATTTGTCTTGATGCCCATGTGTCTTTCTTTAGAATTACAAGTATAACATATGCATTAGACTCTGTACTCTTATTAGTTCTCATCAGAGTTTGAAAACTGTTCCAAAGTTTAATAGTTAAAGCTAGGGGGAGGAATCTAGTGGCCTTTCCCCACAGCACAGAGCTCAAATACATTTTTGTATTAGGAGATGCATTTCATAAATAGCTTTAATTTAAGCAGGTTAAAAGATGCCATGCTAAACACTGCTATCTCAATTTCCCTGTATTCATTTCATTTGCACACGCTGATGGATTCTGTCTCAATGCAAGGAAAACAGGTCATGCAGTAGGTATGACAAATTTCAATTTGCATGGACTATGCCTAATGTGGATATTGTTATTAGCTTTTATCTTTGTATAAGAAAACAGCAGCCCTGATTCCTACTGGTTGTTATTATTTATTTATTTATTTATTTATTTATTTATTTATATAGCTGCACTCAGCGCTGGTATTAAGTAGCCATGAAGAAATTAGATTTATTGATCCATCTCATGTGCACTTAAGTAAAACATACTAGGCCTTATTTGTTGAAGAGAAATATTTGCCATCAAATGGACTTTTGAATACTCCTGTTAGAGATTTGTTTCTAAGATCAAATCACAAAAGTTCACATTTTTAGCTTTTTCTTTCAAGTCTAGATGACTAAATAGTCAAAACAGTGTATACTGGGCGACCAAGAAACTGACTTTCTCTTCCTCAAGTCATCTCATAGGGGTTGATGTATACAGGGTGAAACTGAGTATAAAGAAAAATATAGAGTTGAAATTTTTAAAAATACAAGGAGAGTGAAGTAAAATAATTTTCTTGGAATGTTCCATCCATAAAACTTTAAAAAAATATGCTAATATTGCCATGATTCAAAGAGCAAGCATGTTAGGCTTTATGCAACATTTGACAAAATCGAGCCAGCTTTACCACCTCACTGTGTTATGTCGTAGTACTTCAGCATCAATAGCAAACAAAAAACAACATTTTTTGAAGATCAGAGCTGTCATTCTCTATTTGTCTAGCAATTACTCAGTCTAAAATCCTTTTGAACTAGTGTGAACTAAACATTTAGAGGTGAAAGAAATAGCCTTTTCCCCCTTTATAGTATGACGAGATAAGCTTGAATGTATGTAATAGAGAGACAAACGTATCTCTAGGTTACATGCAAGCAACCTCCATTCTTCAAATAAATACACCACCAAATATAAGACTTTAAAATCCCTCTTCTCTTTTCCTTCTATTAACTATATAATTTAAAATTCCTTACAAGTCCTTCATCTACTTATTCCTCACACTATTTTCACAGTAACACCATTCAGTGAACAGAGTGCTATTTGATATTACTTACTGGAACTTCAATGGATATCAGTGACTGATAAAGATAAGAGATAAATAAATTATGGACTATATAAACCAGCAAGATGGTCCCATTTATTATACATATATATATAATAAAGTCTTCAAGGCTACCAAACCTAATTCAATTAACATGCTTGAACCCTCATTCTAAAAAATAAATGTGCACAATTCTTTGTTTATAACAAAAATAAAAAGAATAAAAAGTACATGACAATTTAAATATAAGCTATGCACAAGAAGCACTAACCATCTTTATCCTACTCAGAGACAGGAATAAGGTGATTTAATTACCCATCCTGTTGGCCTAGAGTCTGCAGCTCAGTAGTGTGTAAATTGTGATGGAGAAAAACATTCTTTCTGCTGTAAGTGTGTAAAGAGATTGGCCCTCTTGGTGGCTGTCCGAACCTGCCTGTAAAGGTTGAATGCTGTCGGGCCACAGCAGCTTGGTCCTTTGGTTTCTCTGAGAATGTGGGGGGCCCTTCAGTCTTAGCTGTTGGCTTCAGAGAGTTCTGCCCAACAGTGGCCCTTAAGTTCTGGGTGACCTCTGAAGTGAGGGTTTCATAAGTTCCTCTTGAGTGCTTGATAACTTCCACTAGTTCCTTGTCCTTCAAGAAATTACTTAAACAGAGACTTGATAGTTGACAGGTCTTGCTTTTGTAGGGGCTCGTCGGGTCAGCTGACGCGTATCTAAAACGGTCCTCGGTGGGAGTATGCATTGCTTTTCTGTCCCTTGTGCTGAGACTTTGGCTCGCAATTCGATTTCGGTATGTAGCCTATGGTAAGGACACAGAAAGAAAACAATGTTTTAAAAACTTCAAGGCATACATAGACTACAGAGTGATATTTTCACATTGTGTGTGTGAACCCCTCTATTTTCAACAAGGCTTAAAAATAATCAGTAGAATTATCAGTGAGATTAAATTTCTCAGTGCAGTACTACTACCAATAGTTATTAAACAGTTAAGTTAATCTAAAAGACATTGTTTTACAGGCTTTATTTATTATTATTATTATTTGTTTTAAATCCTCACTCGAGGATATGTTTTTATTGAATTTTAGAGAGAAAGGAGAGAAAGGAGGGAGGGAGAAAAGAAGGGAGGGAGAAAAGAAGGGAGGGAGAGCAGGGAGAGAGAGAGAGAGACAGAGAGACAGAGAGAAAAGAAAGGAACATTGACCTGAGAAAGAAACACTGACCTTCCCCACTGGCCGCCTCACAGCACGCGCCCCGACCAGGGATGAACCTGCAACCCAGCATGTGAACCCTCCCCCCAATCCAACCCACAACAATCCCCCTGGTACACAGGTGATGC
The DNA here is from genome assembly GCF_054644295.1 of Miniopterus natalensis. Lineage (NCBI taxonomy): Eukaryota > Metazoa > Chordata > Mammalia > Chiroptera > Miniopteridae > Miniopterus > Miniopterus natalensis. The sequence continues at coordinate 150,195,821 of NC_142081.1, forward strand.
TACAGCAGCTGAACCACCTGGCCAGGGCTAAAGGCTTTATATTGTTAGAGCAGCTAGTTTATGACAAAATTGAGAGGGACGTAGAGAGATTTCCCATATTCCCCTGACCACACATAAGCATAACTTCCCCTGATCAACATCACTCACCAAAGTGGCACATTTTTTACCAAGGATAAACCTACACTGACACATTATAATCACCCAAATCCATAGTTTACATTAGAGTTCACTGTTGAAGCTGTATATTCTATGGGTTTGGACAAAATTATAATGGCCTTCATTCATTATTATAATGGAGTATTTTTACTGCCTTCAAAATGTCCCCTGTGCTCTGCCTAGTCATCTCTCTCCTACTCCTCCTACACCTGAAACCACTGATTTTTACTGTCTCCATAATTTTATCTTTTCCCGAATGTTGTATAATTGGAATCATACAGTATGGAGTCTTTTCAGATTGGCTTCTTTCACTTAGTAATATGCATTTAAGTTTCCTCCATGTCTTTTCAGGACTTGGTAGCCCATTTCTTTTTATCACTGAACTAAAAGGCATTTTGAAATTTGTTTCTTTTCACTTCCTAAATTTGAATTCTATAGGTTTATCTGAGAATACTGATAATTTTAATAAGTAATGAACATCAATATATGAGTCTATTAATTTTTTGTTGGATTTTATGAGCTATATTTACTTAACTAAGTGTAAAGAGTTTTAGAGTTATCCATATCACTATTTGTGTCAGCAAAGTGGTGCCCTAGAAATTTAAGGAACTACAAAACATGTCACAACAATGATCTATGCAGAATAACACAGCCTCTAAAAGAAATTTCAGCAGGTATTTCATTTAGACTTTTGGATGCACTTTACAAATCGAAATCAAGTCTACAAGAATATGCCATCTTCCTTCTCACAATAAGTTTACACTTTAATGATGGAAACAAAACATAACTCACTGAATCATGCTGTGGGGAAGCAAAGGTTATAAACTGGCACCAGAATTCCCCTTGAACAGAACAGTGTCTTGGTTTAGAAAAACACACCAAGCTAGAAACTGACTAGCTGTCTTACTGCCCTGGTGGCAAAAGTGTAGGATTTATTGTTGATACGGAGGAGGAGGAGAGAGAGAGCAGAGAGTAGAACAGATGGCAGTAGGTGAGTATAAAATATGCTGAAGGAGACAATGAAAATTTCTGGATATCTGACAACTAAATGGTATAGTTTTAAATGCTCATCTTTTTTTTTTTTTTTATTTTATTATTGTTTAAAATAATACAGGTGTCCCTTTTTCTCCCCAATGACCCTTTCCACCCCGAAAATGCTCATCTTTTCATTGTTCCCTAGAAAACCGTTTTTGCAAACCTGATCTCTACTTTGAGCCCCAATTTCCTTATCCAGCCATCAACCTTTTGATTAATTGATATCATTAATTTGACATAAAACAAAACCACAAAAACAAACATGATTTTGACTCTGAAACCTATTCTTCCCCAGATAGCTTCCTTCTCAGTAAACGGCAGCACTGTCAGGCCAACACCTGGAAATTATCTTTGCTTTCTCTCTTTTCTTCATACCCCTTTAAATCATGTCCTTGCTAATGTATTGGAAAAAATGCTACCTCAAGGCATCCATCCACTTCTCTTACATCCACTCTATCCTTCTGATACAATCCTCAGGCACATATAAGCATTCAAAATAAATATTTGCTGAATAATGTTTATCTGCTTGAGATAATATTATGTACTACTTACTGAGCATGGATTATATGCCAAGCATTCTTCTAATGCCTTAACACATTTAATCTGCACAAGAGTCTTCTGAAGTAGTTTCCACCTCCTTATTATACAAACTGGAAAACTGAAGCTCAGTGAGCTTGACTGTACCCTTGTACCCTACACTAGTGCAGAGTAGACAGCCTGCTTCATTAACCACAAGTTCATTCTGCCTCCCAGCAGTCCCATGAGAATATTTCTGAAATGCATCACATTTAAAAAAAATAAATTGCATGCAGTACAATATTGTAATTTAAACTGATGCTTCAAGATTATTATTATTATGGAGATGAATCTCCCTGCTTCTCTGCAAAACTAAGGTCTTTGGGGGAATATCTTTGGGGTGTCCATATTCTCAGTGATTTCAGATTGAGGTATTTTCCTAATCATGCCTTTCTTTTTTTAAAATCGTCTTGATTTCTAAATGGTCCTTCTGGTTTTTATTATGCATCTACTTATAGCAGACCCTCTCTAGTACTTCTAATTTGCCATTTTAACTCTTCCATAGACTTGGAGTAGAGGAAGTCCGGTTGATTATCTGGTGTATAAATGAAGCATTGCACGACTTACAGCAGATGTTTCAGAGACTTTCTTGGGAGTAAAAGGAATAAATTATTTTGATTCAATTTTCATTCTTCAGACATTTTTCTAGCTTACTTCTTCTTGACTCTTTTCCAACAATCTAGGTATTTGCATTTACTTAGCAATGTGAGCCTTTATTTTCCCTTCATCTTTGTAACTTTACTTCTATAAGAAGCTTACCTAACTATTGAATCAGTCACTGGCAGACTCCAAATCAACACTGTGCTTAATACCTGCACCCAAGTGTTAGACACAACATGGGTGATATTTGTAAAACATTCTGAGGAAATTTTTGTTTTGGGACAAAAGAGACATTAGTAAGTCCATCGTGATAATTATCGGTGGTAATGTTTCTTTTTCATTTCTATTTCTATACCTGCTGCCTAGGAAAGTAGAGGAGGAGGATGGAGATCATTTCTATGACGTTACATTTGGGGAAATAGCCATTATTTTCTTTATGTGGTCATTTTAATCCTCCTGAGATATTATATTAAATTGAATATACAAGTTTAATAGAGGTATATTAAGAAAACCCAACAACTCAATCCACAGCCGCTATACTCCTTCTCTGCTATATTATCTGATACCTACTAGGTACATGTGGGTCTACCATAAAATGGAAAAAAAAATCAAGGCTCTTCCCCTCAATTTTTAAAGAAAAATGCATATTTAAATTACCCATTCCTGTTTGTTTGGCATAAATTGCTTTTGACATCTTAGACTCCACCCCCACCCCCCCCTTTTTAGTTCTTTATGATGTTCACCATTGATCCAACACTCATCATATACATGGAAGACTGCATAGCAGAGGGGTTAATAGCAAGGATTTGGGGTCAGACGTATATGAATTAATTTATTCATTTGAAAAATGTTTATTGACTCCTATAGAGGGCAAGGCACTGCATTACATGATGGGAAGCAGCTCTGTTCATAAAGGAACTGGCTCTTGACTTCAAGCAGCTTAAAGTCTAATGGCAGAATTAACCAGAATCAGACATTTTCCAGCTGGGTCACCATAGCAAGTTTCTTACCATCCCTAAGTCACCAATTCCTCATCTGTGAAAGGAAGATTTATATTCTTACCTGTATTGCTATACATAGTGATCTTAATGACAGAAACAATAGTAATAACTACAGTAATAAAGTAAAGTGACCAATAAGCCTCGCAATCACTTTGGTAGATGCAGATTTCATCTTTTAGAAGCTAAACCACTTTGAATATTTCTATGTAGACTTAGAAAGAGCAAAGTAACTTACTCCGGAATATTTAAGTAAGTTTACATTTATTGTTGAAGTTCAGTTCTCAAGAACATCTCTGAGACAAATATTTGAGACAATAAACAAAAAATTTATTGGAACGTATTCTCAAGCCAACCTCTGTGGAGCAGTGAAGGAACCAGGGTCTGGCAAAGGGAGAATTTAAAATGCTATGAAATTACACTATCTCAGATGATCACACAGAGAGATCTAAAGCTTGGATGAGTCTTCATAGTTGTCATCCATTTAGGCAAGTGGTGTGGAGCCTTGTACTCTTATTGAACATTGGCAGCTTCTGGGAAGGCAACGTAACCTAGGGTGAGGAGGCTTATTTTTATTATTATTAATTATTATTATTATTTTGTAAAGAGAAATTCTTGGAGAAGAACTTAACATGAATGCTATCAGTGGCCAACGTTTTTCAGCAACTGAGAAAATTAAGGCTTTAGTTGTGAAAGTGTGTGTTTGTGCGTGGGGAGTGTGTGTTTAGGGTGGAGGAAGGGAGAACAGGGCGGCACAACCACAGCATACACGACATTCATTATCCTACTTGTATATTTAATATATTATGAGACAATCTGGCACAACGGCAAGGATATTGAACCTTTAATCAAAGACTCTAATCTTGACTGTGCTGCTATCAAACTGTTTGACCTTGGATGAATAAATTAATTTTTGTGGGCTTCTTTATCTGAGCCTATTGAAAGAGATGATGGAAAAATCTTGAAGAAATGCTAATATTCATTCCACTCCCTTCCCAGTTCTAAAATTCTACACTTAAAATATATAGTTTATTCTACCTGTTTTGGAACATGTTTAGACAAACATGGAAAATATCTCCTTGATTCACAATATAAAAATATATTTTGGCAGATATATATTTGTATTTGGTTGCCCTAGCCCAGAGGGAAATAAATAACATCAATTAGCAGCATGATGAAGAAATTAATGCCTTCGGAAGCTTTTGGGATCACATCCCCAAAGGAAATTCTCAGTGCATAAGCTTAGCTACATCTTTCTCAAAACTGGAAGTAAATTTCCCCAAACTCATATAATTATGTTATTTTTTAGACCATTTAGTTGTCAAACAGCTATTTTATAACCTATTCTTAGAGTTCCTAGTAGAGGATGAAATAGAGGGCAAATATAGTGATTAGTCAATCAAGTGTGAAGATTATAATAAAATCAATTCTTTATCTCCCTATAATATTTTTTTCTTTCATTTCTTCACTGGAGCATATAGTCTGCATTTCATTGAATCCAAGATCACTGATTTTAAAACACATTACTTTACATACCACTGAGAAAGGAAAAACAAACAAAAAGCATGCTAATTAAAAACAAACAAACAAAAACCATATTCCATTCCCTTATTATAGTCAGTGTGACCCAATAATTGGTCACATCAACTTCTCATGCAATTTCTTTTCTTTCTTCAGTTTTTTATATTTGATAGACAGTTTTTTCACATTTATCTCAGTGCTATGGCTTCATTTACATGTGGGTATATTTCCTCTTTAGATTTCATAAAGCATTTGGTTTTAGTTTTAGAAGAAAGTGTGGAACTGAGGCAATCCAATTATAAATATATATTTTTCACTATTATCAAAGTTACACCCTTTTTCTTTCTTTCCTTGGGTTTCCATATACAAAATAACTTGTTATAATACCAAGCCATAGTAAAAACTTTTTGAAAATATTCTTAAATGATAACTCAACACATGTAATACCAACATTATATTGAACTCAATTGAAAAAAGGACAACATGAAGCTATAAAATCCACACTTACAGCAATGCAAAAACTCTGTCACAACCTCGACCTGGTTGAAAGCACTGATTTCAAGATTCATCTGATTTTAGGGACTTTATTCTATTAAAAAAATTGTCTCATAACTGATGCACAATAGAAATGCAATAATCATGCCAACGTGTATAGCCCAATTTTTATTAAGACAGGATGACTTGATGAGAGAATTAATGGGAGAACATAGCAATATTTCTATCACTGATTAATGTGTTTTATATTTTTTTCTTAAGCTTTTCTTTTTTGTGAACTACATTGATAATTGCCAAAAATGTTATTAGTTGTTACTCCCTGTGATAGTTTCTTGCATTGATTAGAACTTAGTGCATGATTGGTTATTTTTTAAAAATATATATATTTTTCAGCAGTTCTTCACTTAACAAAAAATAGTTTTACACCTAGAATTTTTCCTGAAGGAATAGAAACATTTAAAACTATTCCCAATAGTTAGCTAAAAACAATGGTTTACATTAGAAAAATGGCTAGTGTTAAATAATATTTTTTAAAAATCATAAAGATTCACTGAAAATATCAACACTATAATTTGAATTCAAAATAAAATAAGAGATAAATATGAAATTATGTTAAAGTGAGCCAGTATCATTGGTCAGAGTTCTTATAGCAGAAGAAACTAAGTAGTAACTCTTGGATGAAAACACACACTGAGAATTATACCTCCTGAGTAAGTTCATGTCTTCCTACTAATGAGCCCTCTAGATCAAGTAAGACATGCAATGCAGAACACTGCATTTTATTTTCAAGAATGTAAATTTTGAACCCTATGCATTTCCACACCCAAGCCAATTAAATATACATTTCATATGGGCAGGAACTTTGCCTGTCTTGTTTAACGTTGAATCTACTGCTCGTAACAGTGCCCTGTATTTACTAGTACTTCCTTAATATTTATACATACCAGAAAAGAATCTACTACCATGATTCCTTTTCTTACTGACAGAGTATATCTAATATGGAATGTTCTTCACCTTGATATTTTTTTCTCTTATTGGTGAATGAGTTGATTACATTGATTGATGTATCATCTGGATCTTAAACTACCAAGCATGGAACATGTATATTTTCCCCTTCCTTCCTTCCTTCCTTCCTTCCTTCCTTCCTTCCTTCCTTCCTTCCTTCCTTCCTTCCTTCCTTCCTTCCTTCCTTCCTTCCTTCCTTCCTCCCTCCCTCCCCCCCTTCCTCCCTCCCTTCCTTTTCGACTTTTCCCAAGGGACAGGCTACTTTTCAGGGATGTTTTGTAGTCTCCCTTTGCTGTACCTTCCCCAGTAAAAAAGACCTTATTATGTAACTAGAAGATATACCTCAGAAGAAATGAAACTTTTGTAACCACCAAAGCAGTATGACATTATGTCTATAGCATTAGGTATCAAAACAGCTGAAAAAATAAGTACATTTTCCCAATACTGTGGAAAATGAACTGAAAGGTGGAGCAACGGTTCTTAATCTCTTTTCTTCCCATGTGTCAACATGACATAGAGACAAACTCCTTTGGCCAAAACCAGAGATAGGAAAATAGTCCCATTAAAATATCTTTAACTCAACTCCTATATCTTTCATTTATGTAAACATTTGGGTTCAGAAATGCAAACAGAGTGATCAGAATCTTCTCTAATTTATAAAAAGTATAATTTTTGGTGTTTTAGTAATAGTAGCAATATATTACTTAAAATACACACTCAACAAATGACTGTGACCCATCTGACACTGGCCTAGACTTGAAGGTTAATTGGGTTGGTCACTTCATTAGTGCAGAAAATAAATGATGGAGGCACCAGCTGAGAGAGTACAATAACTGAATTACAGAACAAACTCTATAATGTATATACTAACTTAATTACTATAATACATATACATAAATCTGAAGTCAAGAAGCCACCTCTACCATTAAATATGATTATAGTATATATGAAAAGTGATCTGAATAAAGGCATGTACAAATAATATAATTCACTGAGTAACATTAAAATCTATAAATAAGTCTTGACTATATTTTATTTTTATATTGAGGTAAAATTGATAAATAATATTATACACATTTCATGTGTACAATATTATAATTAGACATCTGTGCACACTACCAAAAGTTACACCACAAAAAGTCAAGTTACCATCCATCACTACAAAACTGATCCCTTTTACTCATTTTACTCATCCCCCATTCCCCTTTCCCTCTGGTAATCATGATATTCTCTGTAACTATGAGTTTGTTTTTGTTTTGTTTGTTCATTTTTATTTTGTTTTGTTTTTTTAGATCCCACATATGAGTGAAATCATATGGCATTTGTCTTTCTCCATCTGACTTATTTCACTTAGCATAATGCCCTGAAGGTCTATTCACGTTGTCTATCCATATATATCATATCTTTATTCATTCATCCATTAGTGGATACTTAGGTTGTTTCCAAATTTTGGCTATTATAATTAATGCTATGACCATAGGAGTACTTATATCTTTTTGAATTAGTGTTCTTGTATTCAGATAAATACCCAGAAGTGGGATGGGTGGATCATATGGTATTTCTATTTTTAATTTTTAAGGTATCACCATTCTGTTTTCCATCATGACTGCACTGATTTACATCCCACCAATAGTGTACAAAAGTTCCTTTGGCTCCACATCCTCTCCAACACTTGTTCACTCTTCCTCCCTCCCTCCCTCCCTCCCTCCCTCCCTCCCTCCCTCCCTCCCTCCCTCCCTCCCTCCCTCCTTCCTTCCTTCCTTCCTTCCTTCCTTCCTTCCTTCCTTCCTTCCTTCCTTCCTTCCTCCCTTCCTTCCTTCCTCTTTCTTTACTAATAATAGCCACTCTAACAGGAGTGAGGTGATACTTCCTTGGGATTTTGATGCGCATATTTCTCTAGTAATTAGTGAGGTTAAAGAACTTTTCATGTGCCTGTTGGCCATTTGTGTTTTCTCCTTGGAAAAATGCCTATACTCTGCCCTTTAAAAAAAATGTTAGTTATTGATTTGACAGAGGGAAGAATGAAGAGAGAGAGAGATCAGCTTGTTGTTCCACCAATTAATGCATCCATTGGTTGATTGTTGTATGTGCCCTAAGGGGGCATTGAACCCACAACCTTGGCATATTGGATGGTGCTCTAATCAGATGAGCTATGGGTCAGGGCCTCTTTCCATTTTTTAATTATGTTGTTTGGTTTTTGGTAGTTGAGTTGTATGAGTTCTTTAATGTTAATTCCTTAAGAAATATATGATTTGCAAATACTATTTTCTTTCTATTTTGACTATGGTTTCCTTTGCTGTGCAGTCACATTTTAGTTAAACATAGTTCCATTTGTTTAGTTTTACTCATTTCCCTTGCCATTGGAATAAAATCCACAAAAATACTGATAAGATCCATGTCAAGGAGATTACCAACTATGTTTTCTTCTAGGAATTTTATGGTATCAAGTCTTACATTTAAACTAATTTTTGTGTATGGTGTAAGAGAGAGGTCTACTCTTATTCTTTTGCATGTGGCTGTCCATTTCCCCCCACACCATTTATTGAAGAGACTATGTGTTCCCCATTGTATGTTCTTGGCTGTTTTGTCATAAATTAATTGTCCTATGTAGATGGGTTTATTCTGGGTTCTCCATTCTGTTACATTGATCTGTGTGTCTGTTGTTATGCCAATACCATACTGTTTTAATTCCTATAGCTTTATAGTATAGTTTGAAACCAGAGAGCATGATACTCTAACTTTGTTCTTCTTTCTCAAGGCTTCTTCAGCTACTTGGACTCTTTTGTGGTTCCATCCAAATTTTAGAATTATTTGTTCTAGTTCTGTGAAAAATTGCCATTGGAATTTTGGAAGGAATGGCATTGAATCTGTAGACTGCTTTGGGTAGTAAGTACATTTTAATAATAGTAATTATCCCAATTACTATTCCAGCATGGAATATCTTTTCATTTACTCACTATTATTTTTCTTTTTATGTAGTTATCCTGGATACTGTCTTAAGAGTCTCTTTAATATTCTTTTCTAGTGATCTTTGTAAACTCTATTAAAGACAGGTTATATTAGCATTGTGACACATTTTAAATAAGAATTAATTGGAAGTGTTCTGTACATAGTTTCCTCCCCACTGAAGCACCCACCTTAAAGGAACCTCTCTTGTCCTACTTTTAGAGGATGGGTTCTACAGTACTCCAAGAAAATGCTTTATTGTCTATGGAGCCTAATATTGGAAGAAACATGAAGATTTTTTCTTGTAAAACTTCATCACACTAGATTCTAATCCAGTATTAATGAAGTTCCTAGTTTGCTTACCCATGAACCTGTCAAAGAATTTAGATTTGTATAAAGTAATTTAAAATTATGCCAAGGAAAAGAGTAGGATTTATATTCTTGAGAAACCTTTATTTACCTTTTTAAAGTTTCAAGCTAGCCTTAAATCTTGGACAAAACAAAACAAAATTAATGTACAACAACAACAAAATGCAACAAGGTGGTGAGGAGTGCTTTCAAGAGTTAGTTATTTATCTGATACCTAATGATGAAAAGATCTATAAAGTGAGAAAGGGTTCTTAAATATGTTGTATAATTTTACTATTTTAGAAAAATGATTAGAAGGCCAATGAGTCACTTTAGCTCAGATTCTATTTATAATAATCACTAAGATTTTGTGAATAATTATAATGTATCAAGACATGTGCTTTGTTTTATGTATTATTACTTTCAATCCCTATTAGAGAATTTTATTATACTCATTTCAATGATAAGGAAACTGAAACTCTTATACTTAAGTACTTTACCAGGATTCCAAGGTTAGCAGGCAGCAGAATGTGAACTGGAGTTCAAATATTTGGATTTTGAAACTTAAGCTCTGAAGTAGGAGTTTTTCAACCTTAGCACTATTTACATTTGGGATTATGTAATTTCTTGTTGTAGGGAGATGCCTGATGCATTGCAGTATGCTTAGCAGCATCCCTTCCCTCTATCTATAGATGCCAGTAGCACCTAAACCCAATTATAACAATCAAAAGTGTCTCTAGACATTACAAATATTACCTAGAGGGCAAAGTTACCCCCAGTTGAGCATCACTGGCCTAAATTATAATGCTTTCCTAAATAAGACAGTTAAAAGTGACTAATGTAATACGTCTAAAACGAGAAAGAAAAGTCCACATGTAGAAACTGCTATCCTTTTAAAAAATCATTTACAGCCCCCGCCAGGTGACTCGGTTGGAGCATTATCTGTGCACCAAGGGTTGCAGTTTCGATCCCCAGTTGGGGCGTGTATGGGAGGCAATTGATTGATGTTTCTCTTTCACATTGAGGTTTCTCTCTCTCTGTGTGTCTCTCTCTCTCCCCCTCTCTCTAAAATCAATAAACATATCCTCAGGTAAGAATAAAAAGTAAAAAATAAATAAATAAAAATCATTTATAGCCATTAGGAAAGCAAATTAAAGCTTTTATAATTTTTATGTTATTGTAAAAACACATAATGCTCACTATAAACCTGATACTCTCCTGGGCCCTTACACTGATTAATTTTGAAATATTAGCTCATTTACTAAACCAATGCAATGTATTAATAAGCACTGGAAGCATTTATAAACGTAAATCTTGATCAACAAGAGCATTAAAAACCACATACAGTATATGGTACATTAAAATCTAAGGGTTTCTTCTTCCAGAATAACCAAGGATGCATTAGGGTTCCAATCTGTTTAATTAGGCAGCACTTCATACAGTGCTTTTAACAGAGGTCTTAAAAATAACTTTTCCAGCACATACAGGAAATGGAGGGATATTAATGGAGTGTTATAAACTGCTTAAAAAACAAATGCCCCATTTGATTTTTTGCTACCTAATATATTGGTAGGAAGTAAATTGGTAGACCTGAAATGCGCCTCTTTCTCAATGACAGCCACTGAAGTGTCAGTATAAACTCAAACTACATTTGTTAAAAATTACAGACTGTCCTTTTCCTGTCATCACTGAGGAACAGGATTTCTAAAGCAGTTATAAATACCAGGACATGTTTCTGTGGATTTTGGCACATTGCTGCATCTGTTTGTATCCTTAGATGTGAAATCTGTTTTCAGTGATAAAGAAGAATTTTGCTTAAGGTCTAAAAAACACTCTACCACCAAGAGATTGTAAACAGAAGTGGTTACTGCTTTGCAAGCAGGAAGCCTTGTAATAAGTTCAAGTAATAACCGAAAAGAAACCTTCAAAGTTTTGGGCAGGCAAGACCTATTTTTTCAGATTGCACAAGTTACCAAGAGGAAATTGTCCAGAGTTAAATTACTTCTTCTGACTCAGCCTCACTCCTTAATTCTTTAGGGCGCCTTGCATTCTCCTGTGGGCACCGAGGATTCAACTAGGGTTAGAGAACTTACATGGAATAAGCAAAGTGAATGCTGGTAAGGTCAGCAAAAAGCAGAGCCCCCAGGAGAGGAAAGAACGCCTTTCTCCCCACAAGAAAAATCAAAGCACGCAACAGTTGTTTCCCATAACCCACTTGGCGTGTGCTTGATTATTCTGATTATAACTTGAGTAAATGAACTCTGGACAGGCTTAATCCTGAGGAACAATAATGAGATGTCTTTAAAATGTGTGTGTGTGTGTGGGGGGGGGTAACCCACTCTGTGTGAATAATTCTCCTTAGTTAAAAGGTGATTTTCAGACACTTACTGCTTATAATAGCAATGTGGATATATAATTAAGAACTCAATTCAGAAGAAACCTAAGAAAGTATAATTCTGTACAACTGATATTCTAGCAAAATGTGACTTCTAAATGAAAAGGATAAGTGAGGGCTTAAGCTGAATTTATATGCCTAAGGGAAATGAGGAGGAAGTAATTCTTATGTGCTTGCACAGCAAATCACAATAATGGACAATCGCAGTGGTTTACTACAGCAACAACATGAAAAACGAGTCTCCTGTCTAGACACCTCGATTCCCAACACCTAGCACATATTACATGGTGCAATGTTTTTTGAATAAAAGCCGCATTCAAAAATAATCACAAAATTCCCTATAGTCCCATAATGTCAATTGTGTGAAAATTCAGTCTTTGTAGCTAATTGCTGTGGCTTTATAAGATAGAAATGTTTGTTGTATCCAATACATGAAAAAATATAAATATAAAATTAATTAAGGATCTAGACTATTGTTTATTACTCTTGTTTTTTTAGTAGTTATTAATCTAATTAAATAATGTGGATCCTAAGCTCCTTGCTTAAATGATTCTATCTAAAGAGTAATATTACCCAATAAACTTCACTGGGAGATTTCTAAAAGTAAGGCATTATTTACCTAACATACAAAATAGCCTGAGAAAGGAAGTGAAATAAAAATACAATTTTACACCGTTCATTTGTTGTTTTATATCAGTATAATGTAAGGCAAGTCATTTAAGGAATAAGTTTGACCCACTGAATAAAGATAATACATAATTAAACACATGGTATAATTTGGAGAATAGTATAAATAAAAATAATTAGAGCATCTCATCTGTCCTATGCTTTAAATGTTAGAAATTATTTTCCCATAAAGTATCCTAATTTATCCTCATCAATGTACATTTAAATTTGTTTCAAATGCCTCACTTCCATTTTACAGATAAAAAAGCTGAGGCCCAATAATAATTGGCTTACTCAAGATGACTCAGGTAGTAATAGAGAGCGTTTGAATTCCAAGTCCTATGTACTATGCCATCTCTTTATCTGTCAAAAAATTAAATAAATACTCTTCCCAAATTTTCTTGATGCTAAAATCTCACCTTTGTGTCAATTCATTTAGATATATTAAATATTATTGGGTGGTTAAGTCTGGATTTAGTTTATTACACAAAATATACCCAGGCTCCCTGGAGAATTGCTTCCAGGTAATTTCCAGATAAATTATTACTAATTAGTCATTTAAACCTTAGTATGAATCAGATTATTGGATTATTCCTGAAGAAAGGGTTTGAAAGGAATCATGAAAAGCAGAGGTACTCAGAAAGTATGGGTAATATGTAAGTAGATAAGAATGACAATGGAAAAAAAGGGAGACAAATAGTATTCCTCAGTTGCCCACTGCCACCAAAATAACTGGCAATGTAGCTAACACAAAGAAACTACTGGTCCAAGTATACCAGATCACTTGAGCATCTCCCCAGATTCACTGATCCACTTTTCCCAATATTCTTTCTTTTTTTATTTTATTTTAATGTGCCTCAGGCATGAAACAGCTCTGGCCACCAACACAGGCATCAAGCTAGGATGAATGAAGGACTGTACATCTGCTCTGCCCCTGATTGATATAAGAGCAATACCACCAATCAGGCATCTCTTTGCCCATCGCCGGGGGTACAATATTCTCTCATTATTCGAAATGTAAGGTGGACAAAATTTCATTTAGGAAAATTCATGGGACATATAGGTGACAGTAATATCAAAAGACTATTACAAACATGTATGGAAATACAAAGTATGCAGAATGTTTTAGGGGTTTTGATGAAGTAATACTCATTTTTATCTCCCATCTGACTTGCTGTAATGCTTTCATATAGTATAAATAAAGAATAAGACCCAGCAGGGAATGAATTCTAGAGTAAAAAGTTATGGCCATGATATCATTATCTACAAATTAGAACCAACTTTTAAAAGAAGCATTTAAAATGAAAATATATATTCTTTCATTGTGTGAAGAATTAAGCCTTGCAGATAAGAGGTTTATTTAACAATAGCAATTTTTTAAATAACCAACCTTTTTTTTTTTTTTTTTCTATTTAGGATGAGTTTATGAGTATTAGAAATACTACAGAGTGTCAAAAGAAATTCTAAGGCTATTTTTTTTTCTTTGGAAGGGATGCTTTATCAAAGCAGTTTCCTTTATAAACTCAGAGTCATCTCAAAAAGTCTTCCAACAAAGAGGAAACAGATGGGCCATCAGCTTTAAAATTAGTCATACTTTAAAAATTATAAAACTAAATTTTAAATAGAAAAAAATCAACATAGTATAAAATATAATGAGAGATGAAATATAAACATTGCTAAGACAAATAAATTGTCAATTATTTTCATTTTATTAATGTAATTTTTGGCATTTTATTAATTGGAAATATAACCTCTTACCCATTAATATAAATATTTTCATTTTGGTTTAATAATAAAAATTCAAGGTGAAGTAGAGACTGTAAAGTTGATGTAGTTAAACTCCCTTGATTTTATAAGAAAGCTATGGCTAGAGTTGATAAGCTACTTGTCCAAATTTATAAAGATGTTAGTTTAGTGGCAGTTAACAACCAATTCCAGACCTCCCACAGTACTGTTTAATGTTTCCATGCAGAACCCATCAACTTTCACTTTAACACCTTTGACATAAGAATAACAAGGTCAGAAGGATTTGTATTAAAATATTTAAGTATATGATACAGCAATTACGCTATCTTTCAGCAACATTCATGAGCTATGGTTATATAGATACAGTTATATCTGTTAAATTGGTGGGGGGGAAGGATGAATATATAGATAAATTCTTAGAGTAGAACAAAGAAGGCATTTTGTGCTGTTTTGTGAAAAATGAAGGTCAAAGAATAAGCATGTGATGACAGATTACATATGTATGCACTGACCTTTGCTAGGTGTGTTCTGCTTCAATAGGCTGTAGTTAAAAGGGAAGACATGGTAACAGGACATTGGCTTGGGTACATCTCTGCATTACTCAGATTGAAGTCATCTAGAGGTAGAGAATAACTCTTTCCTGGCTACAGAGGTGCTGTCTCCTGCGTTTCAATAGACTGTGTTGGAAGGCCCATGTGCTAGAATCATAAGGCTGAGTTGACTCCATATTCTGGCCATAATGATGATGGTTTTCCATCTAACCTCAGGACAGGCTGGCAGATGCTAGTGTAGGTAGCAAGTGAATTCTCAAAAAAACCCAAAAACTATTTGATAGATCATGTGTGTGCTGTTCTGAATGTTCTGAGTAATTCCTTACAGTCACTATGGGGAGACCTTAGAAGTATTAAAATCTAAAATTAGTCCTAAAAAAAGAGACAGTGAATCTCCCATATCAGCTCTGTTAATATTCCTCATTCTCCACAGTTCTTTCTGTCTTCACTATTTTTTCATCCATCCATCCATCCATCCATCCATCCATCCATCCATCCATCCATCCATCCATCCACCCACCCACCCACCCACCCACAATGGGGGAGTCAAAGAAATCAAATATACAATCCTATGCTTAGGCAGGCATTTCCTTTTGCATAAGAACTAAACTAGTACTTAAAATAAAAAGATTAAGTAGATCACTAAAACAACAATATGAAATGTCTCAAGTGAAGAAGAAATTTAGTGAAAAATAGGTCTTATAACATCATAATTTCTAAAAGTAAAGCAGAGCTTTCTAAGGAATTGCTTTCTTTGATTGCTTCAGTTTTTCACTTCCCCCTTATTCATCAACTCACTATGGTTTGACTCTTGCTCCTCTTGAAGACCTTTAACTCAAATGGATTCTTATCAGTTCACATATTCTTCACAATTAAGAAACATTAATTGGTTAACTACTCCCATCATGAATTCCATTATCTTTTGGTATTTATGACATCTCATGATCCTGGCTGTTCTGTTTCTCTGGTCACCACAATTCAATCTTCTTTGCAGGCAATTTTCTGTCTAAATATTCAAGCCATATTGGTCTGGTCCAGATTTATTTCAGTCTCCCTGGGAGATCTCACCCAGTCCCATAACTTTACATATCATCTTTATGTGATCAACTCTTAAACTTATACTTCAATCTGAACTTTTTCTCAGAGTATTTATATATCTATCTCTATATAATATCTCCTATATTATAGGAATCTCACTTCTATTTTTTTCTTAGTGATTTGTTATCATTGCATCATTCTAGTTTTCAATTACTCTTAACAATTTCAGTAATATTTGTTGAACAAATAAATAAATGGAGACCATACAGAATATTTGGAATTGTTCTCGAGACTTTCCTCTTCTCATTCCCTACCATTAAATCTATCACTGCTCTGTGGTTCTACCATCCTTCTGTTCAATTCTTTCCACCTCCATCCCTCTAGTTAAAGTCACCATTACCTCCTGCCAGGGTTACTGCATCTACTGTTTTGTACCTTCACACACACCAGAAAAAGTTAGATAAATCCTTTTTAAAATGCAAATCTATGCATGCCATTGATCTCCTTATTTTCCTTCAACATCTTCCTACTGAATTACAAAAAGATAGAAATTCTTGTAATGGTCTACACGACCTTGAACTATCTAGCAGTACCTACCTTTCTAATTTCTTCCTGAACAATGTTTCCCTCGATCATTGAATTTCTAGTGACACTAGTAACTTTTGAGTTTCTTAAACAAGAGCAGCTCTCTCCTTTCTCAGATCCTTTAAGTCATTCATCTTTTAGCCTCTGTCTGGAATTTTTTTCCTTTCATTTTTGCCTGATGGCTATAATTCAATCCTCAGAACATTCTTAAGACTTTCTCACACCCCACAACTTCAATCAAGATATAATATTTTTATAATGTCAACACAAACACACCCTATAATATTTCTTTATAGCAGTTGTCTTAATGTGTGTGTGCACACATATATTGTACACTTATTTAACACCTGTCACCCACTTATTTTAGACTGTAAGTTCTGTGGGAGCAAGAATTGATAAAATTGTTCACAGCTATTCTCCTAGAATCTAGCCTACTTTCTGATATAAACTAACTGATAAACATTTACTGAAGATAAATGGGGAAAGGAAGGGACTAGGTGAAATGGGTAAAAAAAGGAAAGATCAAATATGGAGATATGTTCTCAGCTAAATCCTCCAGAATGAATATAATTTGAGTTCCTGTAAAGTCAGGAAGGTACCCTGGCACTGATGATGAGAGGTAAGGTATATATTTACAGGGCTTATTTGGAGAACTGTTAGTATTATGGTTTCTTGTTAAGGGGAAGCAGGATGTTCATAGAGAGGTGGAGCAAAAGAATATCACACATATAAATTGTCTATCTTCTGTGTTTACCAGATAATTTAAGGAGTTTAGAATTTTAAATCACATGAAGATGGATTGAAAATTTATTAAGAAGTAAATGACATGAGAAAGTAGTATTTTAGGTAGGTTAATTAGATAATTAAAAACTAATCATTCCAATGTATAAGTGTTTCAAATAAGGCAACCCAGAATGCATATACTTGTTTGAGACCAAAGAAGCCATGTGTCACAAACAGTGGTTACATTTAAGTTACACATTATCAGAAACTCAAGTATCTCACATAATAGGCAAGAATAAATTTTTTAGAAGCTCTGAAAAAATGCAATACCTGAAACAAGACTTATAACTAACTTGGTTGGTATTTACACAGAAAGTTAAAGTACAGATAAAACATGAAAAAAATATATATGGCCATCAGATAAGATTCAGTTCTACATGGTAAAAATAGTTACACATGTTGAATTTATAACCTGCATATTTCGGGACCAAAGGTAATATTATATTTGCAGAATATATGTAAAAACCTAACTTTTACTGTTTTTCTTCAGAAATATGAACAGATGATGAAACATTTTGAAGTAAATATTGGTTCTACGATATTCCTTCAAATATTTTTATCTAGAAAAGTTTACTGACAGAATAGTGTACTGCATAACATTAGGGTATTTTTGATTGGATCATATTGCTCAAGGCCTTGTCAATATAAAATAAGTTCCTCCAAAAATACATTTATACCGCCTTAGTGAGGGTGATTTTCCTGAGATATCATTGCCTCCTCAAAGACATATCTCATACATCTAGAGTCCAAAGACTCTCACAGCCTTACACTTTTTCTCTTGAAATGCATGTTTTTCTCTGAAAGCTGAGAATAAACTGATCATTGAGATAAGTAGTAGAGAATTATGTCTTTAACCCCTCAACTGGAACTCCATAGGTAAAGAGAATCATGGAAACTCTGATTCTGGCATTTAGTATTGTTGAAATTGTGTGTTAAATGAAGAATGGATAAAGAGGTCACTAGATTTCCTATACCTACTGCGGTGTAGTGATTTCATTTCACTGTACAATAGCTCATACGATTTTAAAAGAAGGAGGTGTTGCTAATGAAGCATGCTGTGGGCATTTTGTAAATAAACAAACAAAATTCGAGAGCATTCTAGTATCCAGAGTATTTCAAAACATCCTATTGTAGTCTTCCTTCGTCCTCTCATCATCTGGCCCACGTCATGTCCTTTTCAAGTTCATACCTGAGAGCAGAAGATCTGCATAAAGTTGCAGCATTTCTTTCTGCATCTCTTCTTCTATCTACCTTACAAGAGAGAACTGTGGTTTATTACAATAATAGATTTTTAAAACTATGTATAGTTCTTGTATAAAACCATGCATAATATTTGTACTACTTAGTGTAACCCAGAAGAAGTCAATACATCGTGAAATAGCAAAACTCATATTTCAACAAGGTAACAAGGTATTTATTAGTGAATCATTAGAATTGCCCCAGTGTTCAAGATGTTTTCTCTTTCTTTCTTTTTCTTTTTTTTAATTTTCACCTCAGGATACCTTTTCCATTGCTTTTCAGAGAGAGTGGGAAGGAGAGAAAAAGAGAGAGAGACATCAATGTGAGAGAGATGCAACAATTGGTTGCTTCCTGCACATGCCCAAGTCTGGGATTAAACCCAATACCCTTTGGTCTGTGGGCAGACACTTTAACCACTGAGCCAAACCAGCCAGGGCTCTCTTTACTTTTCAAAAGTCAAAGGACGCTATGCAAAACTTCTTTGTGTTCTCATATAAAGTAGACTGACAGATGTCCCAAATAACTGAAGCCCAGAAAGTATGCTATAGAATATACTAATAGATATGATATGATTAAACAGTAAATTCTGCTCATTGAAAAAAGTACTACCAATAATTAAAATGATTAGATATTAGAGAAAAACATGGCATCCATATTTTAGCTCAAATACACACCTAGTTTTAACTCAGAACACATCAATAATTTGAACTATCTAACCAAAACTGGAAGGAAAGATCCCTTCCACAGAGGTAGCTCAGAAATAACTCATGCAGAACCATAGGGAAGTAAATACAGCTTACAGAAGATGCACAAGAAGGGTTCTCATCTTAGAAACAGTGCCATTTAGGGGGGGTGAAGGCACTTCCAGATAATACATACTTAGAATCAGTCGTTTTTTGCACAGTGTATTAGAAGGAAACAAAGAAGCTCAACTAACAATTCAGTCAATGTTTGAATGCCCAGAATAATAGATCAGAGATGTAGGGATATTCTCCTTTCCCTTTTAAAGAGTGGTTCCTGCACAACATTTTCCATGAAGAACAAGACCACCAATTACTGCTATATAATACTCAAATGAAATGAACATATCTACTCAAAATACAGCAAAGGAGAGAGGAACCCCAAGTATTTTGAGACTCATTCAAATTAGATAGGACTCATAGCAATACTTATTTTCTCCTTCAGGTGCATGCACATAGAACTTTTATTTCTATCTAAGAATAATACCAGGAAAAAAAAAAATGTATGAACATGTTACTAGTCAGGTAAAAAAAAATTATCTGATAAGTAGAGGTTCTCAAATGGGACAATTTTGCCTCTCCGGTGACATATTTTATGTTCACAATGGGGCGGGGGGAGGGCACTATTAGTGTGTAAGGAGTATAGGTCAGTCCCTCAGAAGAAAAATTATCTAGTCCAAACTGCCAATAGTGCCAAGGATGAGAAACCTTGCCACAAATTAAAATTGTAATTCCTTCCAATATTTTCTTGAATTTACTCAAGAGCTCAAGATTGAAACATTTCCCGACTACGACAGTTCATGGAAATAAAGACTTAATTTACCAATTCAGGTTAAATCATCTCCTTGGTATATGGCATTTGTAACCATGTCAACTACTTATCTCACAGGCCCTCAGTTTGGTGCCCATCAGCCTCCTGCATCGACACTGATCCAACACAGGATGTCATTTAGCTGCAGTAAAGTAATTGCTCTCCATTTCACTCTGTTAGGAAGCACTCTTCCTTATTGATTTCTGGGCTATACCTGAAGCATCACTACTTTTTTCCCCACAACCTGAACCTGCTCCTATTGATCAACTAATGCTGCCCTTCTGGCTTAATATGCTACACCAAAGACACAGAGCGAGGGAAGAGTGCATATAAAACAGAACGCTGCTATGGGAAAGAGCCAGCAACTGGTGTTTGCTTATCTAATGCCACCAGAGATAAAAGTGATTGAAAAAGAACAAATTAGAAAAGCTTGACATTCTAAATTTCTTTTGGTTTTCTACTTATTAATTAACTTCAATATAATTATGTGGCTGAAGTATTTAAGTAGCAACTCTTTATTAGCTTTCACACATTTGTCCAGAAGGTCTGTTGGTGAAGTCCTTATCAGTGGAAAAATTTCCCTTCGGATAACAAATAATTATAGGTGGTAAAGTATACTAGTTAAGAATCTGTGCTCTGACATAGTTGGTTCTTAGACTGTATCCTATCTTAGCCACTTAAAGGCTCTATAATAGCAGTAAATTCTTTAACATCTCTAAACTTTGTTTCGCTCATCTGTAAAGTGAGGATGCAAGGTTGCCATGAAAAGATGATGATGTGATAGATGAAAGATGTGAACAAGCAAAATATAAAGCATCTATAAGGACCAGTATATGAAAATCCATTTTTCACAAGACAGTTGTTCAGAGTGAGAAACAACAATATAGCCTCCCAGAGGTGCAGACTTCCCAGTGCCCACTGCTCTCAGATAAGGTACTGGAGTCTTGGTTTAGCAGTTCTCACATGGATTTTCACATAGTCCCTTACTTCACTGTTTTGAAGATTCAGGGTATGTGCCTGTTTATTCACCAAGTACAAGTAATTGATGCAAGACACTTGAGACTCTTCCTGTTTTTTTACAATAAGAGTATCTGAATTACAGGTCAATTTTCCCAGCCACAACATCTCTCATCAGGCTGTTCGTAGGCACATCTCTAAAAATATAATGGGGTAGGACAAAATATCTTTCTCTTAAAGAGGATTAAAGAATCAAATGAGATGTGTATAATATGCTTAGTATAATGCTTGGTACATAGTAAATATTAGGATGATGTTATTATGTAGTAAATATTGAATGTTAGCATAGTAAACAGGAACATGATGTCTACAACCAGAATAAAGATATCTAATATTTCATTAGAATAAAAGTCTCATAGATATGTTAATCACATTACTAATAAAGTAGAAGTGTCAAAAACATGAAAGATTAAATATGCAGCATTAAAGAGGAAATCACTGAATTTTTCTGTACCTTGCCTTGCAGTAATTTGCAGTAAATCACTGCTATCCTCAAGTGGATAACTGTCTTCCTGTAATAAGAAGCTTTTCCCATTATTCCCAATGTGCAAATATATACAGCAAATCTGACTAAAGTTATTACTTCTATCCCTCATCACTGTGTCAATATGAAGGTTGGAACCCATCACATTACTTTGAATCTAAGGTAAAGTGTCATTTCTGTATTCAAATGAAAAATGTAAGAACTATGATTTGTTCTTTCCATTTATTATGGGTTTAGATTCATTATATGGTGTTGTAATTTACAAAGAAAAAGTAAAAATAGCTTTTGAAATTCAGCTCTTCCTGAACATGATATTCACTTGTCATGGTTAAGCCTGTACATGCTACATTTCTTCACCTTCTCTGGTTGTGGTATTAGCCATTGAAGGAAAGGTATTTCAGTCGTTCTATCATTTAGTAAAACTATTTAGGTTTCAGGAAAATGGAAACTATTTCATTCTGTTATTAGCCTTATTGTACAGCATGGTTTACAAATCCCTTCTTTCCAGAAGCCACTCTGGTCTACTCTAACACATTCTTTGAGAAACCGGTTTCCAAGGAAATGTGCCCTCTTTTTCCAGTGAACACTTATGCATAATTTTGCAGTTAAGTTTTCCCTGTTGCTTATGTTTTCACCCTATAGTTACCATTTCATATCATGACTTATCTGAGGGAAAGGATCATGCTTCCTTTTTATGCATATATTCCAAACCACTAGTAGAGAGCTATACATCCTCTAAGTACTCAGAGGAAAAGAGCAGAAAAGAACGATGCAGTGAAGAAAGTATATATTAAGATGGGTAACCAGGCTACAGGAAACATTTTAGACATATCTTTAAAATTTAGCTATTAACCAAACATGAAGCATTTAATGATTTATCTAATGCATATTCAAATCATACAGATAGATACAGAAATA